>NW_023493802.1:0-140667 GCF_013265735.2 Oncorhynchus mykiss
TTTAGAACTTTGTTAATGGAAAAGTGTAATATTATTTCCGTATTGCAACTTGCAAAAATTCATTCAGAGTGAGTAAATGAAACAGTAGGCAAATCACAACATGATTTAGAACTTTGGTAATGGAAAAGTGTAATATTTCCGTATTGCAATGCAACTTGCAAAAATTCATTCAGAGTGAGTGAATCATAACATGATTTCGATCTTTGTTAATGGAAAAGTGTAATATTATTTCCGTATGCAACTTGCAAAAATTCATCCAGAGTGAGTGAATCACAACATGATTTAGAACTTTGTTAATGGAAGTGTAATATTATTTCCGTATTGCAATGCAACTTGCAAAAATTAATCGATTCATCGTTTCATGAATGAAACAGTACAGCAAAAAAATGTAATCCAGAGTAGAATCATAACATGATTTAGATTTTTGGTATAATGGAAAAGTGTAATATTATTTCCGTATTGCAATGCAACTTGCAAAAATTCATTCAGAGTGAGTAACTGAAACAGTACAGCAAAAAAATGTAATCCAGTGGGTGAATCACAACATGATTTAGAACTTTGTTAATGGAAAAGTGTAATATTATTTCCGTATTGCAATGTAACTTGCAAAAATTCAGCGATTCATCGTTTCATGAATGAAACAGTACAGCAAAAAAATGTAATCCAGAGTGGAGTCATAACATGATTTAGATCTTTGTTTAGAACTTTTTCCGTAATTGCAATGCAACTTGCAAAAATTCATCGATTCATCGTTTCATGAATGAAACAGTACAGCAAAAAAATGTAATCCAGAGTGGAATCATAACATGATTTAGATTTTTGGTATAATGGAAAAGTGTAATATTATTTCCGTATTGCATTGCAACTTGCAAAAATTCATTCAGAGTGAGTAAATGAAACAGTAGGCAAATCACAACATGATTTAGAACTTTGTTAATGGAAAAGTGTAATATTATTTCCGTATTGCAACTTGCAAAAATTCATTCAGAGTGAGTAAATGAAACAGTAGGCAAATCACAACATGATTTAGAACTTTGGTAATGGAAAAGTGTAATATTATTTCCGTATTGCAATGCAACTTTGCAAAAATTCATTCAGAGTGAGTGAATGAAACAGTACAGCAAAAAAATGTAATCCAGTGGGTGAATCACAACATGATTTAGAACTTTGTTAATGGAAAAGTGTAATATTATTTCCGTATTGCAATGTAACTTGCAAAAATTCATCGATTCATCGTTTCATGAATGAAACAGTACAGCAAAAAAATGTAATCCAGAGTGGAATCATAACATGATTTAGATTTTTGGTATAATGGAAAAGTGTAATATTATTTCCGTATTGCAATGCAACTTGCAAAAATTCATTCAGAGTGAGTAACTGAAACAGTACAGCAAAAAAATGTAATCCAGTGGGTGAATCACAACATGATTTAGAACTTTGTTAATGGAAAAGTGTAATATTATTTCCGTATTGCAATGTAACTTGCAAAAATTCAGCGATTCATCGTTTCATGAATGAAACAGTACAGCAAAAAAATGTAATCCAGAGTGGAGTCATAACATGATTTAGATCTTTGTTTAGAACTTTTTCCGTAATTGCAATGCAACTTGCAAAAATTCATCGATTCATCGTTTCATGAATGAAACAGTACAGCAAAAAAATGTAATCCAGAGTGGAATCATAACATGATTTAGATTTTTGGTATAATGGAAAAGTGTAATATTATTTCCGTATTGCATTGCAACTTGCAAAAATTCATTCAGAGTGAGTAAATGAAACAGTAGGCAAATCACAACATGATTTAGAACTTTGTTAATGGAAAAGTGTAATATTATTTCCGTATTGCAACTTGCAAAAATTCATTCAGAGTGAGTAAATGAAACAGTAGGCAAATCACAACATGATTTAGAACTTTGGTAATGGAAAAGTGTAATATTATTTCCGTATTGCAATGCAACTTTGCAAAAATTCATTCAGAGTGAGTGAATGAAACAGTACAGCAAAAAAATGTAATCCAGTGGGTGAATCACAACATGATTTAGAACTTTGTTAATGGAAAAGTGTAATATTATTTCCGTATTGCAATGTAACTTGCAAAAATTCAGCGATTCATCGTTTCATGAATGAAACAGTACAGCAAAAAAATGTAATCCAGAGTGGAGTCATAACATGATTTAGATCTTTGTTTAGAACTTTTTCCGTAATTGCAATGCAACTTGCAAAAATTCATCGATTCATCGTTTCATGAATGAAACAGTACAGCAAAAAAATGTAATCCAGAGTGGAATCATAACATGATTTAGATTTTTGGTATAATGGAAAAGTGTAATATTATTTCCGTATTGCATTGCAACTTGCAAAAATTCATTCAGAGTGAGTAAATGAAACAGTAGGCAAATCACAACATGATTTAGAACTTTGTTAATGGAAAAGTGTAATATTATTTCCGTATTGCAACTTGCAAAAATTCATTCAGAGTGAGTAAATGAAACAGTAGGCAAATCACAACATGATTTAGAACTTTGGTAATGGAAAAGTGTAATATTATTTCCGTATTGCAATGCAACTTTGCAAAAATTCATTCAGAGTGAGTGAATGAAACAGTACAGCAAAAAAATGTTATCCAGTGGGTGAATCACAACATGATTTAGAACTTTGTTAATGGAAAAGTGTAATATTATTTCCGTATTGCAATGTAACTTGCAAAAATTCATCGATTCATCGTTTCATGAATGAAACAGTACAGCAAAAAAATGTAATCCAGAGTGGAATCATAACATGATTTAGATTTTTGGTATAATGGAAAAGTGTAATATTATTTCCGTATTGCATTGCAACTTGCAAAAATTCATTCAGAGTGAGTAAATGAAACAGTAGGCAAATCACAACATGATTTAGAACTTTGTTAATGGAAAAGTGTAATATTATTTCCGTATTGCAACTTGCAAAAATTCATTCAGAGTGAGTAAATGAAACAGTAGGCAAATCACAACATGATTTAGAACTTTGGTAATGGAAAAGTGTAATATTATTTCCGTATTGCAATGCAACTTGCAAAAATTCATTCAGAGTGAGTGAATGAAACAGTACAGCAAAAAAATGTAATCCAGTGGGTGAATCACAACATGATTTAGAACTTTGTTAATGGAAAAGTGTAATATTATTTCCGTATTGCAATGTAACTTGCAAAAATTCAGCGATTCATCGTTTCATGAATGAAACAGTACAGCAAAAAAATGTAATCCAGAGTGGAGTCATAACATGATTTAGATCTTTGTTTAGAACTTTTTCCGTAATTGCAATGCAACTTGCAAAAATTCATCGATTCATCGTTTCATGAATGAAACAGTACAGCAAAAAAATGTAATCCAGAGTGGAATCATAACATGATTTAGATTTTTGGTATAATGGAAAAGTGTAATATTATTTCCGTATTGCATTGCAACTTGCAAAAATTCATTCAGAGTGAGTAAATGAAACAGTAGGCAAATCACAACATGATTTAGAACTTTGTTAATGGAAAAGTGTAATATTATTTCCTTATTGCAATGCAACTTGCAAAAATTCATTCAGAGTGAGTGAATGAAACAGTACAGCAAAAAAATGTAATCACAACATGATTTAGAACTTTGTTAATGGAAAAGTGTAATATTATTTCCGTATTGCAATGCAACTTGCAAAAATTCATCGATTCATCGTTTCATGAATGAAACAGTACAGCAAAAAAATGTAATCCAGAGTGGAATCATAACATGATTTAGATTTTTGGTATAATGGAAAAGTGTAATATTATTTCCGTATTGCATTGCAACTTGCAAAAATTCATTCAGAGTGAGTAAATGAAACAGTAGGCAAATCACAACATGATTTAGAACTTTGTTAATGGAAAAGTGTAATATTATTTCCGTATTGCAACTTGCAAAAATTCATTCAGAGTGAGTAAATGAAACAGTAGGCAAATCACAACATGATTTAGAACTTTGGTAATGGAAAAGTGTAATATTTCCGTATTGCAATGCAACTTGCAAAAATTCATTCAGAGTGAGTGAATCATAACATGATTTCGATCTTTGTTAATGGAAAAGTGTAATATTATTTCCGTATGCAACTTGCAAAAATTCATCCAGAGTGAGTGAATCACAACATGATTTAGAACTTTGTTAATGGAAGTGTAATATTATTTCCGTATTGCAATGCAACTTGCAAAAATTAATCGATTCATCGTTTCATGAATGAAACAGTACAGCAAAAAAATGTAATCCAGAGTAGAATCATAACATGATTTAGATTTTTGGTATAATGGAAAAGTGTAATATTATTTCCGTATTGCAATGCAACTTGCAAAAATTCATTCAGAGTGAGTAACTGAAACAGTACAGCAAAAAAATGTAATCCAGTGGGTGAATCATAACATGATTTAAATTTTTGGTATAATGGAAAAGTGTAATATTATTTCCGTATTGCAATGCAACTTGCAAAAATTCATTCAGAGTGAGTGAATGAAACAGTACAGCAAAAAAATGTAATCCAGTGGGTGAATCACAACATGATTTAGAACTTTGTTAATGGAAAAGTGTAATATTATTTCCGTATTCCAATGTAACTTGCAAAAATTCAGCGATTCATCGTTTCATGAATGAAACAGTACAGCAAAAAAATGTAATCCAGAGTGGAGTCATAACATGATTTAGATCTTTGTTTAGAACTTTTTCCGTAATTGCAATGCAACTTGCAAAAATTCATCGATTCATCGTTTCATGAATGAAACAGTACAGCAAAAAAATGTAATCCAGAGTGGAATCATAACATGATTTAGATTTTTGGTATAATGGAAAAGTGTAATATTATTTCCGTATTGCATTGCAACTTGCAAAAATTCATTCAGAGTGAGTAAATGAAACAGTAGGCAAATCACAACATGATTTAGAACTTTGTTAATGGAAAAGTGTAATATTATTTCCGTATTGCAACTTGCAAAAATTCATTCAGAGTGAGTAAATGAAACAGTAGGCAAATCACAACATGATTTAGAACTTTGGTAATGGAAAAGTGTAATATTATTTCCGTATTGCAATGCAACTTGCAAAAATTCATTCAGAGTGAGTGAATGAAACAGTACAGCAAAAAAATGTAATCCAGTGGGTGAATCACAACATGATTTAGAACTTTGTTAATGGAAAAGTGTAATATTATTTCCGTATTGCAATGTAACTTGCAAAAATTCAGCGATTCATCGTTTCATGAATGAAACAGTACAGCAAAAAAATGTAATCCAGAGTGGAGTCATAACATGATTTAGATCTTTGTTTAGAACTTTTTCCGTAATTGCAATGCAACTTGCAAAAATTCATCGATTCATCGTTTCATGAATGAAACAGTACAGCAAAAAAATGTAATCCAGAGTGGAATCATAACATGATTTAGATTTTTGGTATAATGGAAAAGTGTAATATTATTTCCGTATTGCATTGCAACTTGCAAAAATTCATTCAGAGTGAGTAAATGAAACAGTAGGCAAATCACAACATGATTTAGAACTTTGTTAATGGAAAAGTGTAATATTATTTCCGTATTGCAACTTGCAAAAATTCATTCAGAGTGAGTAAATGAAACAGTAGGCAAATCACAACATGATTTAGAACTTTGGTAATGGAAAAGTGTAATATTATTTCCGTATTGCAATGCAACTTGCAAAAATTCATTCAGAGTGAGTGAATGAAACAGTACAGCAAAAAAATGTAATCCAGAGTGGAGTCATAACATGATTTAGATCTTTGTTTAGAACTTTTTCCGTAATTGCAATGCAACTTGCAAAAATTCATCGATTCATCGTTTCATGAATGAAACAGTACAGCAAAAAAATGTAATCCAGAGTGGAATCATAACATGATTTAGATTTTTGGTATAATGGAAAAGTGTAATATTATTTCCGTATTGCATTGCAACTTGCAAAAATTCATTCAGAGTGAGTAAATGAAACAGTACAGCAAAAAAATGTAATCCAGAGTAGAATCATAACATGATTTAGAACTTTGTTAATGGAAAAGTGTAATATTATTTCCGTATTGCAATGCAACTTGCAAAAATTCATTCAGAGTGAGTGAATGAAACAGTACAGCAAAAAAATGTAATCCAGTGGGTGAATCACAACATGATTTAGAACTTTGTTAATGGAAAAGTGTAATATTATTTCCGTATTGCAATGCAACTTGCAAAAATTCATTCAGAGTGAGTGAATGAAACAGTACAGCAAAAAAATGTAATCCAGAGTGGAGTCATAACATGATTTAGATCTTTGTTTAGAACTTTTTCCGTAATTGCAATGCAACTTGCAAAAATTCATCGATTCATCGTTTCATGAATGAAACAGTACAGCAAAAAAATGTAATCCAGAGTGGAATCATAACATGATTTAGATTTTTGGTATAATGGAAAAGTGTAATATTATTTCCGTATTGCATTGCAACTTGCAAAAATTCATTCAGAGTGAGTAAATGAAACAGTACAGCAAAAAAATGTAATCCAGAGTAGAATCATAACATGATTTAGAACTTTGTTAATGGAAAAGTGTAATATTATTTCCGTATTGCAATGCAACTTGCAAAAATTCATTCAGAGTGAGTGAATGAAACAGTACAGCAAAAAAATGTAATCCAGAGTAGAATCATAACATGATTTAGATTTTTGGTATAATGGAAAAGTGTAATATTATTTCCGTATTGCAATGCAACTTGCAAAAATTCATTCAGAGTGAGTGAATGAAACAGTACAGCAAAAAAATGTAATCCAGTGGGTGAATCACAACATGATTTAGAACTTTGTTAATGGAAAAGTGTAATATTATCTCCGTATTGCAATGCAACTTGCAAAAATTCATCGATTCATCGTTTCATGAATGAAGCAGTACAGCAAAAAAGTGTAGTCCAGAGTGGAGTCATAACATGATTTAGATCTTTGTTAATGGAAAAGTGTAATATTATTTCCGTATTACAATGCAACTTGCAAAAATTAATCCAGAGTGAGTGAATCACAACATGATTTAGAACTTTGTTTAGAACTTTTTCCGTAATTGCAATGCAACTTGCAAAAATTCAACGATTCATCGTTTCATGAATGAAACAGTACAGCAAAAAAATGTAATCCAGAGTGGAATCATAACATGATTTAGATCTTTGTTAATGGAAAAGTGTAATATTATGAATTTTTGCAAGTTGCATACAGATGCAACTTGCAAAAATTCATCCAGAGTGAGTGAATCACAACATGATTTAGAACTTTGGTAATGGAAAAGTGTAATATTTCCGTATTGCAATGCAACTTGCAAAAATTCATTCAGAGTGAGTGAATCATAACATGATTTCGATCTTTGTTAATGGAAAAGTGTAATATTATTTCCGTATGCAACTTGCAAAAATTCATCCAGAGTGAGTGAATCACAACATGATTTAGAACTTTGTTAATGGAAGTGTAATATTATTTCCGTATTGCAATGCAACTTGCAAAAATTAATCGATTCATCGTTTCATGAATGAAACAGTACAGCAAAAAAATGTAATCCAGAGTAGAATCATAACATGATTTAGATTTTTGGTATAATGGAAAAGTGTAATATTATTTCCGTATTGCAATGCAACTTGCAAAAATTCATTCAGAGTGAGTAACTGAAACAGTACAGCAAAAAAATGTAATCCAGTGGGTGAATCATAACATGATTTAAATTTTTGGTATAATGGAAAAGTGTAATATTATTTCCGTATTGCAATGCAACTTGCAAAAATTCATTCAGAGTGAGTGAATGAAACAGTACAGCAAAAAAATGTAATCCAGTGGGTGAATCACAACATGATTTAGAACTTTGTTAATGGAAAAGTGTAATATTATTTCCGTATTCCAATGTAACTTGCAAAAATTCAGCGATTCATCGTTTCATGAATGAAACAGTACAGCAAAAAAATGTAATCCAGAGTGGAGTCATAACATGATTTAGATCTTTGTTTAGAACTTTTTCCGTAATTGCAATGCAACTTGCAAAAATTCATCGATTCATCGTTTCATGAATGAAACAGTACAGCAAAAAAATGTAATCCAGAGTGGAATCATAACATGATTTAGATTTTTGGTATAATGGAAAAGTGTAATATTATTTCCGTATTGCATTGCAACTTGCAAAAATTCATTCAGAGTGAGTAAATGAAACAGTAGGCAAATCACAACATGATTTAGAACTTTGTTAATGGAAAAGTGTAATATTATTTCCGTATTGCAACTTGCAAAAATTCATTCAGAGTGAGTAAATGAAACAGTAGGCAAATCACAACATGATTTAGAACTTTGGTAATGGAAAAGTGTAATATTATTTCCGTATTGCAATGCAACTTGCAAAAATTCATTCAGAGTGAGTGATTGAAACAGTACAGCAAAAAAATGTAATCCAGTGGGTGAATCACAACATGATTTAGAACTTTGTTAATGGAAAAGTGTAATATTATTTCCGTATTGCAATGTAACTTGCAAAAATTCAGCGATTCATCGTTTCATGAATGAAACAGTACAGCAAAAAAATGTAATCCAGAGTGGAGTCATAACATGATTTAGATCTTTGTTTAGAACTTTTTCCGTAATTGCAATGCAACTTGCAAAAATTCATCGATTCATCGTTTCATGAATGAAACAGTACAGCAAAAAAATGTAATCCAGAGTGGAATCATAACATGATTTAGATTTTTGGTATAATGGAAAAGTGTAATATTATTTCCGTATTGCATTGCAACTTGCAAAAATTCATTCAGAGTGAGTAAATGAAACAGTAGGCAAATCACAACATGATTTAGAACTTTGGTAATGGAAAAGTGTAATATTTCCGTATTGCAATGCAACTTGCAAAAATTCATTCAGAGTGAGTGAATCATAACATGATTTCGATCTTTGTTAATGGAAAAGTGTAATATTATTTCCGTATGCAACTTGCAAAAATTCATCCAGAGTGTGTGAATCACAACATGATTTAGAACTTTGTTAATGGAAGTGTAATATTATTTCCGTATTGCAATGCAACTTGCAAAAATTAATCGATTCATCGTTTCATGAATGAAACAGTACAGCAAAAAAATGTAATCCAGAGTAGAATCATAACATGATTTAGATTTTTGGTATAATGGAAAAGTGTAATATTATTTCCGTATTGCAATGCAACTTGCAAAAATTCATTCAGAGTGAGTAACTGAAACAGTACAGCAAAAAAATGTAATCCAGTGGGTGAATCATAACATGATTTAAATTTTTGGTATAATGGAAAAGTGTAATATTATTTCCGTATTGCAATGCAACTTGCAAAAATTCATTCAGAGTGAGTGAATGAAACAGTACAGCAAAAAAATGTAATCCAGTGGGTGAATCACAACATGATTTAGAACTTTGTTAATGGAAAAGTGTAATATTATTTCCGTATTCCAATGTAACTTGCAAAAATTCATCGATTCATCGTTTCATGAATGAAACAGTACAGCAAAAAAATGTAATCCAGAGTGGAATCATAACATGATTTAGATTTTTGGTATAATGGAAAAGTGTAATATTATTTCCGTATTGCATTGCAACTTGCAAAAATTCATTCAGAGTGAGTAAATGAAACAGTAGGCAAATCACAACATGATTTAGAACTTTGTTAATGGAAAAGTGTAATATTATTTCCGTATTGCAACTTGCAAAAATTCATTCAGAGTGAGTAAATGAAACAGTAGGCAAATCACAACATGATTTAGAACTTTGGTAATGGAAAAGTGTAATATTATTTCCGTATTGCAATGCAACTTGCAAAAATTCATTCAGAGTGAGTGAATGAAACAGTACAGCAAAAAAATGTAATCCAGTGGGTGAATCACAACATGATTTAGAACTTTGTTAATGGAAAAGTGTAATATTATTTCCGTATTGCAATGTAACTTGCAAAAATTCAGCGATTCATCGTTTCATGAATGAAACAGTACAGCAAAAAAATGTAATCCAGAGTGGAGTCATAACATGATTTAGATCTTTGTTTAGAACTTTTTCCGTAATTGCAATGCAACTTGCAAAAATTCATCGATTCATCGTTTCATGAATGAAACAGTACAGCAAAAAAATGTAATCCAGAGTGGAATCATAACATGATTTAGATTTTTGGTATAATGGAAAAGTGTAATATTATTTCCGTATTGCATTGCAACTTGCAAAAATTCATTCAGAGTGAGTAAATGAAACAGTAGGCAAATCACAACATGATTTAGAACTTTGTTAATGGAAAAGTGTAATATTATTTCCGTATTGCAACTTGCAAAAATTCATTCAGAGTGAGTAAATGAAACAGTAGGCAAATCACAACATGATTTAGAACTTTGGTAATGGAAAAGTGTAATATTATTTCCGTATTGCAATGCAACTTGCAAAAATTCATTCAGAGTGAGTGAATGAAACAGTACAGCAAAAAAATGTAATCCAGTGGGTGAATCACAACATGATTTAGAACTTTGTTAATGGAAAAGTGTAATATTATTTCCGTATTGCAATGTAACTTGCAAAAATTCAGCGATTCATCGTTTCATGAATGAAACAGTACAGCAAAAAAATGTAATCCAGAGTGGAGTCATAACATGATTTAGATCTTTGTTTAGAACTTTTTCCGTAACTGCAATGCAACTTGCAAAAATTCATCGATTCATCGTTTCATGAATGAAACAGTACAGCAAAAAAATGTAATCCAGAGTGGAATCATAACATGATTTAGATTTTTGGTATAATGGAAAAGTGTAATATTATTTCCGTAT
This sequence comes from Oncorhynchus mykiss, assembly GCF_013265735.2. Taxonomy (NCBI): domain Eukaryota; kingdom Metazoa; phylum Chordata; class Actinopteri; order Salmoniformes; family Salmonidae; genus Oncorhynchus; species Oncorhynchus mykiss. The sequence goes on from NW_023493802.1 coordinate 10,803, forward strand.
TGCATTGCAACTTGCAAAAATTCATTCAGAGTGAGTAAATGAAACAGTAGGCAAATCACAACATGATTTAGAACTTTGGTAATGGAAAAGTGTAATATTTCCGTATTGCAATGCAACTTGCAAAAATTCATTCAGAGTGAGTGAATCATAACATGATTTCGATCTTTGTTAATGGAAAAGTGTAATATTATTTCCGTATGCAACTTGCAAAAATTCATCCAGAGTGTGTGAATCACAACATGATTTAGAACTTTGTTAATGGAAGTGTAATATTATTTCCGTATTGCAATGCAACTTGCAAAAATTAATCGATTCATCGTTTCATGAATGAAACAGTACAGCAAAAAAATGTAATCCAGAGTAGAATCATAACATGATTTAGATTTTTGGTATAATGGAAAAGTGTAATATTATTTCCGTATTGCAATGCAACTTGCAAAAATTCATTCAGAGTGAGTAACTGAAACAGTACAGCAAAAAAATGTAATCCAGTGGGTGAATCATAACATGATTTAAATTTTTGGTATAATGGAAAAGTGTAATATTATTTCCGTATTGCAATGCAACTTGCAAAAATTCATTCAGAGTGAGTGAATGAAACAGTACAGCAAAAAAATGTAATCCAGTGGGTGAATCACAACATGATTTAGAACTTTGTTAATGGAAAAGTGTAATATTATTTCCGTATTCCAATGTAACTTGCAAAAATTCAGCGATTCATCGTTTCATGAATGAAACAGTACAGCAAAAAAATGTAATCCAGAGTGGAGTCATAACATGATTTAGATCTTTGTTTAGAACTTTTTCCGTAATTGCAATGCAACTTGCAAAAATTCATCGATTCATCGTTTCATGAATGAAACAGTACAGCAAAAAAATGTAATCCAGAGTGGAATCATAACATGATTTAGATTTTTGGTATAATGGAAAAGTGTAATATTATTTCCGTATTGCATTGCAACTTGCAAAAATTCATTCAGAGTGAGTAAATGAAACAGTAGGCAAATCACAACATGATTTAGAACTTTGTTAATGGAAAAGTGTAATATTATTTCCGTATTGCAACTTGCAAAAATTCATTCAGAGTGAGTAAATGAAACAGTAGGCAAATCACAACATGATTTAGAACTTTGGTAATGGAAAAGTGTAATATTATTTCCGTATTGCAATGCAACTTGCAAAAATTCATTCAGAGTGAGTGAATGAAACAGTACAGCAAAAAAATGTAATCCAGTGGGTGAATCACAACATGATTTAGAACTTTGTTAATGGAAAAGTGTAATATTATTTCCGTATTGCAATGTAACTTGCAAAAATTCAGCGATTCATCGTTTCATGAATGAAACAGTACAGCAAAAAAATGTAATCCAGAGTGGAGTCATAACATGATTTAGATCTTTGTTTAGAACTTTTTCCGTAATTGCAATGCAACTTGCAAAAATTCATCGATTCATCGTTTCATGAATGAAACAGTACAGCAAAAAAATGTAATCCAGAGTGGAATCATAACATGATTTAGATTTTTGGTATAATGGAAAAGTGTAATATTATTTCCGTATTGCATTGCAACTTGCAAAAATTCATTCAGAGTGAGTAAATGAAACAGTAGGCAAATCACAACATGATTTAGAACTTTGTTAATGGAAAAGTGTAATATTATTTCCGTATTGCAACTTGCAAAAATTCATTCAGAGTGAGTAAATGAAACAGTAGGCAAATCACAACATGATTTAGAACTTTGGTAATGGAAAAGTGTAATATTATTTCCGTATTGCAATGCAACTTGCAAAAATTCATTCAGAGTGAGTGAATGAAACAGTACAGCAAAAAAATGTAATCCAGTGGGTGAATCACAACATGATTTAGAACTTTGTTAATGGAAAAGTGTAATATTATTTCCGTATTGCAATGTAACTTGCAAAAATTCAGCGATTCATCGTTTCATGAATGAAACAGTACAGCAAAAAAATGTAATCCAGAGTGGAGTCATAACATGATTTAGATCTTTGTTTAGAACTTTTTCCGTAACTGCAATGCAACTTGCAAAAATTCATCGATTCATCGTTTCATGAATGAAACAGTACAGCAAAAAAATGTAATCCAGAGTGGAATCATAACATGATTTAGATTTTTGGTATAATGGAAAAGTGTAATATTATTTCCGTATTGCATTGCAACTTGCAAAAATTCATTCAGAGTGAGTAAATGAAACAGTAGGCAAATCACAACATGATTTAGAACTTTGTTAATGGAAAAGTGTAATATTATTTCCGTATTGCAATGCAACTTGCAAAAATTCATTCAGAGTGAGTGAATGAAACAGTACAGCAAAAAAATGTAATCACAACATGATTTAGAACTTTGTTAATGGAAAAGTGTAATATTATTTCCGTATTGCAATGCAACTTGCAAAAATTCAGCGATTCATCGTTTCATGAATGAAACAGTACAGCAAAAAAATGTAATCCAGAGTAGAATCATAACATGATTTAGATTTTTGGTATAATGGAAAAGTGTAATATTATTTCCGTATTGCAATGCAACTTGCAAAAATTCATTCAGAGTGAGTAACTGAAACAGTACAGCAAAAAAATGTAATCCAGTGGGTGAATCACAACATGATTTAGAACTTTGTTAATGGAAAAGTGTAATATTATTTCCGTATTGCAATGCAACTTGCAAAAATTCATCGATTCATCGTTTCATGAATGAAACAGTACAGCAAAAAAATGTAATCCAGAGTGGAATCATAACATGATTTAGATTTTTGGTATAATGGAAAAGTGTAATATTATTTCCGTATTGCATTGCAACTTGCAAAAATTCATTCAGAGTGAGTAAATGAAACAGTAGGCAAATCACAACATGATTTAGATTTTTGGTATAATGGAAAAGTGTAATATTATTTCCGTATTGCAATGCAACTTGCAAAAATTCATTCAGAATGAGTGAATGAAACAGTACAGCAAAAAAATGTAATCCAGAGTGGAGTCATAACATGATTTAGATCTTTGTTTAGAACTTTTTCCGTAATTGCAATGCAACTTGCAAAAATTCATCGATTCATCGTTTCATGAATGAAACAGTACAGCAAAAAAATGTAATCCAGAGTGGAATCATAACATGATTTAGATTTTTGGTATAATGGAAAAGTGTAATATTATTTCCGTATTGCATTGCAACTTGCAAAAATTCATTCAGAGTGAGTAAATGAAACAGTAGGCAAATCACAACATGATTTAGAACTTTGTTAATGGAAAAGTGTAATATTATTTCCGTATTGCAATGCAACTTGCAAAAATTCATCGATTCATCGTTTCATGAATGAAACAGTACAGCAAAAAAATGTAATCCAGAGTAGAATCATAACATGATTTAGATTTTTGGTATAATGGAAAAGTGTAATATTATTTCCGTATTGCAATGCAACTTGCAAAAATTCATTCAGAGTGAGTGAATGAAACAGTACAGCAAAAAAATGTAATCCAGTGGGTGAATCACAACATGATTTAGAACTTTGTTAATGGAAAAGTGTGATATTATTTCCGTATTGCAATGCAACTTGCAAAAATTCAGCGATTCATCGTTTCATGAATGAAACAGTACAGCAAAAAAATGTAATCCAGAGTGGAGTCATAACATGATTTAGATCTTTGTTTAGAACTTTTTCCGTAATTGCAATGCAACTTGCAAAAATTCATCGATTCATCGTTTCATGAATGAAACAGTACAGCAAAAAAATGTAATCCAGAGTGGAATAATAACATGATTTAGATTTTTGGTATAATGGAAAAGTGTAATATTATTTCCGTATTGCAACTTGCAAAAATTCATTCAGAGTGAGTAAATGAAACAGTAGGCAAATCACAACATGATTTAGAACTTTGTTAATGGAAAAGTGTAAAATTATTTCCGTATTGCAATGCAACTTGCAAAAATTAATCGATTCATCGTTTCATGAATGAAACAGTACAGCAAAAAAATGTAATCCAGAGTGGAATCATAACATGATTTAGATCTTTGGTAATGGAAAAGTGTAATATTATTTCCGTATTGCAATGCAACTTGCAAAAATTCATTCAGAGTGAGTGAATGAAACAGTACAGCAAAAAAATGTAATCCAGTGGGTGAATCACAACATGATTTAGAACTTTGTTAATGGAAAAGTGTAATATTATTTCCGTATTGCAATGCAACTTGCAAAAATTCATTCAGAGTGAGTGAATGAAACAGTACAGCAAAAAAATGTAATCCAGAGTGGAGTCATAACATGATTTAGATCTTTGTTTAGAACTTTTTCCGTAATTGCAATGCAACTTGCAAAAATTCATCGATTCATCGTTTCATGAATGAAACAGTACAGCAAAAAAATGTAATCCAGAGTGGAATCATAACATGATTTAGATTTTTGGTATAATGGAAAAGTGTAATATTATTTCCGTATTGCATTGCAACTTGCAAAAATTCATTCAGAGTGAGTAAATGAAACAGTAGGCAAATCACAACATGATTTAGAACTTTGTTAATGGAAAAGTGTAATATTATTTCCGTATTGCAATGCAACTTGCAAAAATTCATTCAGAGTGAGTGAATCATAACATGATTTCGATCTTTGTTAATGGAAAAGTGTAATATTATTTCCGTATGCAACTTGCAAAAATTCATCCAGAGTGAGTGAATCACAACATGATTTAGAACTTTGTTAATGGAAGTGTAATATTATTTCCGTATTGCAATGCAACTTGCAAAAATTAATCGATTCATCGTTTCATGAATGAAACAGTACAGCAAAAAAATGTAATCCAGTGGGTGAATCACAACATGATTTAGAACTTTGTTAATGGAAAAGTGTAATATTATTTCCGTATTGCAATGCAACTTGCAAAAATTCAGCGATTCATCGTTTCATGAATGAAACAGTACAGCAAAAAAATGTAATCCAGAGTGGAGTCATAACATGATTTAGATCTTTGTTTAGAACTTTTTCCGTAATTGCAATGCAACTTGCAAAAATTCATCGATTCATCGTTTCATGAATGAAACAGTACAGCAAAAAAATGTAATCCAGAGTGGAGTCATAACATGATTTAGATCTTTGTTTAGAACTTTTTCCGTAATTGCAATGCAACTTGCAAAAATTCATCGATTCATCGTTTCATGAATGAAACAGTACAGCAAAAAAATGTAATCCAGAGTGGAATCATAACATGATTTAGATTTTTGGTATAATGGAAAAGTGTAATATTATTTCCGTATTGCATTGCAACTTGCAAAAATTCATTCAGAGTGAGTAAATGAAACTGTAGGCAAATCACAACATGATTTAGAACTTTGTTAATGGAAAAGTGTAATATTATTTCCGTATTGCAATGCAACTTGCAAAAATTCATTCAGAGTGAGTGAATGAAACAGTACAGCAAAAAAATGTAATCACAACATGATTTAGAACTTTGTTAATGGAAAAGTGTAATATTATTTCCGTATTGCAATGCAACTTTGCAAAAATTCAGCGATTCATCGTTTCATGAATGAAACAGTACAGCAAAAAAATGTAATCCAGAGTAGAATCATAACATGATTTAGATTTTTGGTATAATGGAAAAGTGTAATATTATTTCCGTATTGCAATGCAACTTGCAAAAATTCATTCAGAGTGAGTAACTGAAACAGTACAGCAAAAAAATGTAATCCAGTGGGTGAATCACAACATGATTTAGAACTTTGTTAATGGAAAAGTGTAATATTATCTCCGTATTGCAATGCAACTTGCAAAAATTCATCGATTCATCGTTTCATGAATGAAGCAGTACAGCAAAAAAGTGTAGTCCAGAGTGGAGTCATAACATGATTTAGATCTTTGTTAATGGAAAAGTGTAATATTATTTCCGTATTACAATGCAACTTGCAAAAATTCATCCAGAGTGAGTGAATCACAACATGATTTAGAACTTTGTTTAGAACTTTTTCCGTAATTGCAATGCAACTTGCAAAAATTCATCGATTCATCGTTTCATGAATGAAGCAGTACAGCAAAAAAGTGTAGTCCAGAGTGGAGTCATAACATGATTTCGATCTTTGTTAATGGAAAAGTGTAATATTATTTCCGTATGCAACTTGCAAAAATTCATCCAGAGTGAGTGAATCACAACATGATTTAGAACTTTGTTAATGGAAGTGTAATATTATTTCCGTATTGCAATGCAACTTGCAAAAATTAATCGATTCATCGTTTCATGAATGAAACAGTACAGCAAAAAAATGTAATCCAGAGTAGAATCATAACATGATTTAGATTTTTGGTATAATGGAAAAGTGTAATATTATTTCCGTATTGCAATGCAACTTGCAAAAATTCATTCAGAGTGAGTAACTGAAACAGTACAGCAAAAAAATGTAATCCAGTGGGTGAATCATAACATGATTTAAATTTTTGGTATAATGGAAAAGTGTAATATTATTTCCGTATTGCAATGCAACTTGCAAAAATTCATTCAGAGTGAGTGAATGAAACAGTACAGCAAAAAAATGTAATCCAGTGGGTGAATCACAACATGATTTAGAACTTTGTTAATGGAAAAGTGTAATATTATTTCCGTATTGCAATGTAACTTGCAAAAATTCAGCGATTCATCGTTTCATGAATGAAACAGTACAGCAAAAAAATGTAATCCAGAGTGGAGTCATAACATGATTTAGATCTTTGTTTAGAACTTTTTCCGTAATTGCAATGCAACTTGCAAAAATTCATCGATTCATCGTTTCATGAATGAAACAGTACAGCAAAAAAATGTAATCCAGAGTGGAATCATAACATGATTTAGATTTTTGGTATAATGGAAAAGTGTAATATTATTTCCGTATTGCATTGCAACTTGCAAAAATTCATTCAGAGTGAGTAAATGAAACAGTAGGCAAATCACAACATGATTTAGAACTTTGTTAATGGAAAAGTGTAATATTATTTCCGTATTGCAACTTGCAAAAATTCATTCAGAGTGAGTAAATGAAACAGTAGGCAAATCACAACATGATTTAGAACTTTGGTAATGGAAAAGTGTAATATTATTTCCGTATTGCAATGCAACTTTGCAAAAATTCATTCAGAGTGAGTGAATGAAACAGTACAGCAAAAAAATGTAATCCAGTGGGTGAATCACAACATGATTTAGAACTTTGTTAATGGAAAAGTGTAATATTATTTCCGTATTGCAATGTAACTTGCAAAAATTCATCGATTCATCGTTTCATGAATGAAACAGTACAGCAAAAAAATGTAATCCAGAGTGGAATCATAACATGATTTAGATTTTTGGTATAATGGAAAAGTGTAATATTATTTCCGTATTGCATTGCAACTTGCAAAAATTCATTCAGAGTGAGTAAATGAAACAGTAGGCAAATCACAACATGATTTAGAACTTTGTTAATGGAAAAGTGTAATATTATTTCCGTATTGCAACTTGCAAAAATTCATTCAGAGTGAGTAAATGAAACAGTAGGCAAATCACAACATGATTTAGAACTTTGGTAATGGAAAAGTGTAATATTATTTCCGTATTGCAATGCAACTTGCAAAAATTCATTCAGAGTGAGTGAATGAAACAGTACAGCAAAAAAATGTAATCCAGTGGGTGAATCACAACATGATTTAGAACTTTGTTAATGGAAAAGTGTAATATTATTTCCGTATTGCAATGTAACTTGCAAAAATTCAGCGATTCATCGTTTCATGAATGAAACAGTACAGCAAAAAAATGTAATCCAGAGTGGAGTCATAACATGATTTAGATCTTTGTTTAGAACTTTTTCCGTAATTGCAATGCAACTTGCAAAAATTCATCGATTCATCGTTTCATGAATGAAACAGTACAGCAAAAAAATGTAATCCAGAGTGGAATCATAACATGATTTAGATTTTTGGTATAATGGAAAAGTGTAATATTATTTCCGTATTGCATTGCAACTTGCAAAAATTCATTCAGAGTGAGTAAATGAAACAGTAGGCAAATCACAACATGATTTAGAACTTTGTTAATGGAAAAGTGTAATATTATTTCCTTATTGCAATGCAACTTGCAAAAATTCATTCAGAGTGAGTGAATGAAACAGTACAGCAAAAAAATGTAATCACAACATGATTTAGAACTTTGTTAATGGAAAAGTGTAATATTATTTCCGTATTGCAATGCAACTTGCAAAAATTCATCGATTCATCGTTTCATGAATGAAACAGTACAGCAAAAAAATGTAATCCAGAGTGGAATCATAACATGATTTAGATTTTTGGTATAATGGAAAAGTGTAATATTATTTCCGTATTGCATTGCAACTTGCAAAAATTCATTCAGAGTGAGTAAATGAAACAGTAGGCAAATCACAACATGATTTAGAACTTTGTTAATGGAAAAGTGTAATATTATTTCCTTATTGCAATGCAACTTGCAAAAATTCATTCAGAGTGAGTGAATGAAACAGTACAGCAAAAAAATGTAATCACAACATGATTTAGAACTTTGTTAATGGAAAAGTGTAATATTATTTCCGTATTGCAATGCAACTTGCAAAAATTCATCGATTCATCGTTTCATGAATGAAACAGTACAGCAAAAAAATGTAATCCAGAGTGGAATCATAACATGATTTAGATTTTTGGTATAATGGAAAAGTGTAATATTATTTCCGTATTGCATTGCAACTTGCAAAAATTCATTCAGAGTGAGTAAATGAAACAGTAGGCAAATCACAACATGATTTAGAACTTTGTTAATGGAAAAGTGTAATATTATTTCCGTATTGCAACTTGCAAAAATTCATTCAGAGTGAGTAAATGAAACAGTAGGCAAATCACAACATGATTTAGAACTTTGGTAATGGAAAAGTGTAATATTATTTCCGTATTGCAATGCAACTTGCAAAAATTCATTCAGAGTGAGTGAATGAAACAGTACAGCAAAAAAATGTAATCCAGTGGGTGAATCACAACATGATTTAGAACTTTGTTAATGGAAAAGTGTAATATTATTTCCGTATTGCAATGTAACTTGCAAAAATTCAGCGATTCATCGTTTCATGAATGAAACAGTACAACAAAAAAATGTAATCCAGAGTGGAGTCATAACATGATTTAGATCTTTGTTTAGAACTTTTTCCGTAATTGCAATGCAACTTGCAAAAATTCATCGATTCATCGTTTCATGAATGAAACAGTACAGCAAAAAAATGTAATCCAGAGTGGAATCATAACATGATTTAGATTTTTGGTATAATGGAAAAGTGTAATATTATTTCCGTATTGCATTGCAACTTGCAAAAATTCATTCAGAGTGAGTAAATGAAACAGTAGGCAAATCACAACATGATTTAGAACTTTGTTAATGGAAAAGTGTAATATTATTTCCGTATTGCAACTTGCAAAAATTCATTCAGAGTGAGTAAATGAAACAGTAGGCAAATCACAACATGATTTAGAACTTTGGTAATGGAAAAGTGTAATATTATTTCCGTATTGCAATGCAACTTTGCAAAAATTCATTCAGAGTGAGTGAATGAAACAGTACAGCAAAAAAATGTAATCCAGTGGGTGAATCACAACATGATTTAGAACTTTGTTAATGGAAAAGTGTAATATTATTTCCGTATTGCAATGTAACTTGCAAAAATTCATCGATTCATCGTTTCATGAATGAAACAGTACAGCAAAAAAATGTAATCCAGAGTGGAATCATAACATGATTTAGATTTTTGGTATAATGGAAAAGTGTAATATTATTTCCGTATTGCATTGCAACTTGCAAAAATTCATTCAGAGTGAGTAAATGAAACAGTAGGCAAATCACAACATGATTTAGAACTTTGTTAATGGAAAAGTGTAATATTATTTCCGTATTGCAACTTGCAAAAATTCATTCAGAGTGAGTAAATGAAACAGTAGGCAAATCACAACATGATTTAGAACTTTGGTAATGGAAAAGTGTAATATTATTTCCGTATTGCAATGCAACTTGCAAAAATTCATTCAGAGTGAGTGAATGAAACAGTACAGCAAAAAAATGTAATCCAGTGGGTGAATCACAACATGATTTAGAACTTTGTTAATGGAAAAGTGTAATATTATTTCCATATTGCAATGTAACTTGCAAAAATTCAGCGATTCATCGTTTCATGAATGAAACAGTACAGCAAAAAAATGTAATCCAGAGTGGAGTCATAACATGATTTAGATCTTTGTTTAGAACTTTTTCCGTAATTGCAATGCAACTTGCAAAAATTCATCGATTCATCGTTTCATGAATGAAACAGTACAGCAAAAAAATGTAATCCAGAGTGGAATCATAACATGATTTAGATTTTTGGTATAATGGAAAAGTGTAATATTATTTCCGTATTGCATTGCAACTTGCAAAAATTCATTCAGAGTGAGTAAATGAAACAGTAGGCAAATCACAACATGATTTAGAACTTTGTTAATGGAAAAGTGTAATATTATTTCCTTATTGCAATGCAACTTGCAAAAATTCATTCAGAGTGAGTGAATGAAACAGTACAGCAAAAAAATGTAATCACAACATGATTTAGAACTTTGTTAATGGAAAAGTGTAATATTATTTCCGTATTGCAATGCAACTTGCAAAAATTCATTGATTCATCGTTTCATGAATGAAACAGTACAGCAAAAAAATGTAATCCAGAGTGGAATCATAACATGATTTAGATTTTTGGTATAATGGAAAAGTGTAATATTATTTCCGTATTGCATTGCAACTTGCAAAAATTCATTCAGAGTGAGTAAATGAAACAGTAGGCAAATCACAACATGATTTAGAACTTTGTTAATGGAAAAGTGTAATATTATTTCCGTATTGCAACTTGCAAAAATTCATTCAGAGTGAGTAAATGAAACAGTAGGCAAATCACAACATGATTTAGAACTTTGGTAATGGAAAAGTGTAATATTATTTCCGTATTGCAATGCAACTTGCAAAAATTCATTCAGAGTGAGTGAATGAAACAGTACAGCAAAAAAATGTAATCCAGTGGGTGAATCACAACATGATTTAGAACTTTGTTAATGGAAAAGTGTAATATTATTTCCGTATTGCAATGTAACTTGCAAAAATTCAGCGATTCATCGTTTCATGAATGAAACAGTACAGCAAAAAAATGTAATCCAGAGTGGAGTCATAACATGATTTAGATCTTTGTTTAGAACTTTTTCCGTAATTGCAATGCAACTTGCAAAAATTCATCGATTCATCGTTTCATGAATGAAACAGTACAGCAAAAAAATGTAATCCAGAGTGGAATCATAACATGATTTAGATTTTTGGTATAATGGAAAAGTGTAATATTATTTCCGTATTGCATTGCAACTTGCAAAAATTCATTCAGAGTGAGTAAATGAAACAGTAGGCAAATCACAACATGATTTAGAACTTTGTTAATGGAAAAGTGTAATATTATTTCCTTATTGCAATGCAACTTGCAAAAATTCATTCAGAGTGAGTGAATGAAACAGTACAGCAAAAAAATGTAATCACAACATGATTTAGAACTTTGTTAATGGAAAAGTGTAATATTATTTCCGTATTGCAATGCAACTTGCAAAAATTCATCGATTCATCGTTTCATGAATGAAACAGTACAGCAAAAAAATGTAATCCAGAGTGGAATCATAACATGATTTAGATTTTTGGTATAATGGAAAAGTGTAATATTATTTCCGTATTGCATTGCAACTTGCAAAAATTCATTCAGAGTGAGTAAATGAAACAGTAGGCAAATCACAACATGATTTAGAACTTTGTTAATGGAAAAGTGTAATATTATTTCCGTATTGCAACTTGCAAAAATTCATTCAGAGTGAGTAAATGAAACAGTAGGCAAATCACAACATGATTTAGAACTTTGTTAATGGAAAAGTGTAAAATTATTTCCGTATCGCAATGCAACTTGCAAAAATTAATCGATTCATCGTTTCATGAATGAAACAGTACAGCAAAAAAATGTAATCCAGAGTGGAATCATAACATGATTTAGATTTTTGGTATAATGGAAAAGTGTAATATTATTTCCGTATTGCATTGCAACTTGCAAAAATTCATTCAGAGTGAGTAAATGAAACAGTAGGCAAATCACAACATGATTTAGAACTTTGTTAATGGAAAAGTGTAATATTATTTCCGTATTGCAACTTGCAAAAATTCATTCAGAGTGAGTAAATGAAACAGTAGGCAAATCACAACATGATTTAGATTTTTGGTATAATGGAAAAGTGTAATATTATTTCCGTATTGCAATGCAACTTGCAAAAATTCATTCAGAATGAGTGAATGAAACAGTACAGCAAAAAAATGTAATCCAGAGTGGAGTCATAACATGATTTAGATCTTTGTTTAGAACTTTTTCCGTAATTGCAATGCAACTTGCAAAAATTCATCGATTCATCGTTTCATGAATGAAACAGTACAGCAAAAAAATGTAATCCAGAGTGGAATCATAACATGATTTAGATTTTTGGTATAATGGAAAAGTGTAATATTATTTCCGTATTGCATTGCAACTTGCAAAAATTCATTCAGAGTGAGTAAATGAAACAGTAGGCAAATCACAACATGATTTAGAACTTTGTTAATGGAAAAGTGTAATATTATTTCCGTATTGCAATGCAACTTGCAAAAATTCATCGATTCATCGTTTCATGAATGAAACAGTACAGCAAAAAAATGTAATCCAGAGTAGAATCATAACATGATTTAGATTTTTGGTATAATGGAAAAGTGTAATATTATTTCCGTATTGCAATGCAACTTGCAAAAATTCATTCAGAGTGAGTGAATGAAACAGTACAGCAAAAAAATGTAATCCAGTGGGTGAATCACAACATGATTTAGAACTTTGTTAATGGAAAAGTGTGATATTATTTCCGTATTGCAATGCAACTTGCAAAAATTCAGCGATTCATCGTTTCATGAATGAAACAGTACAGCAAAAAAATGTAATCCAGAGTGGAGTCATAACATGATTTAGATCTTTGTTTAGAACTTTTTCCGTAATTGCAATGCAACTTGCAAAAATTCATCGATTCATCGTTTCATGAATGAAACAGTACAGCAAAAAAATGTAATCCAGAGTGGAATCATAACATGATTTAGATTTTTGGTATAATGGAAAAGTGTAATATTATTTCCGTATTGCAACTTGCAAAAATTCATTCAGAGTGAGTAAATGAAACAGTAGGCAAATCACAACATGATTTAGAACTTTGTTAATGGAAAAGTGTAAAATTATTTCCGTATTGCAATGCAACTTGCAAAAATTAATCGATTCATCGTTTCATGAATGAAACAGTACAGCAAAAAAATGTAATCCAGAGTGGAATCATAACATGATTTAGATCTTTGGTAATGGAAAAGTGTAATATTATTTCCGTATTGCAATGCAACTTGCAAAAATTCATTCAGAGTGAGTGAATGAAACAGTACAGCAAAAAAATGTAATCCAGTGGGTGAATCACAACATGATTTAGAACTTTGTTAATGGAAAAGTGTAATATTATTTCCGTATTGCAATGCAACTTGCAAAAATTCATTCAGAGTGAGTGAATGAAACAGTACAGCAAAAAAATGTAATCCAGAGTGGAGTCATAACATGATTTAGATCTTTGTTTAGAACTTTTTCCGTAATTGCAATGCAACTTGCAAAAATTCATCGATTCATCGTTTCATGAATGAAACAGTACAGCAAAAAAATGTAATCCAGAGTGGAATCATAACATGATTTAGATTTTTGGTATAATGGAAAAGTGTAATATTATTTCCGTATTGCATTGCAACTTGCAAAAATTCATTCAGAGTGAGTAAATGAAACAGTAGGCAAATCACAACATGATTTAGAACTTTGTTAATGGAAAAGTGTAATATTATTTCCGTATTGCATTGCAACTTGCAAAAATTCATTCAGAGTGAGTAAATGAAACAGTAGGCAAATCACAACATGACTTAGAACTTTGTTAATGGAAAAGTGTAAAATTATTTCCGTATTGCAATGCAACTTGCAAAAATTAATCGATTCATCGTTTCATGAATGAAACAGTACAGCAAAAAAATGTAATCCAGAGTGGAATCATAACATGATTTAGATTTTTGGTATAATGGAAAAGTGTAATATTATTTCCGTATTGCAACTTGCAAAAATTCATTCAGAGTGAGTAAATGAAACAGTAGGCAAATCACAACATGATTTAGAACTTTGTTAATGGAAAAGTGTAAAATTATTTCCGTATTGCAATGCAACTTGCAAAAATTAATCGATTCATCGTTTCATGAATGAAACAGTACAGCAAAAAAATGTAATCCAGAGTGGAATCATAACATGATTTAGATCTTTGGTAATGGAAAAGTGTAATATTATTTCCGTATTGCAATGCAACTTGCAAAAATTCATTCAGAGTGAGTGAATGAAACAGTACAGCAAAAAAATGTAATCCAGTGGGTGAATCACAACATGATTTAGAACTTTGTTAATGGAAAAGTGTAATATTATTTCCGTATTGCAATGCAACTTGCAAAAATTCATTCAGAGTGAGTGAATGAAACAGTACAGCAAAAAAATGTAATCCAGAGTGGAGTCATAACATGATTTAGATCTTTGTTTAGAACTTTTTCCGTAATTGCAATGCAACTTGCAAAAATTCATCGATTCATCGTTTCATGAATGAAACAGTACAGCAAAAAAATGTAATCCAGAGTGGAATCATAACATGATTTAGATTTTTGGTATAATGGAAAAGTGTAATATTATTTCCGTATTGCATTGCAACTTGCAAAAATTCATTCAGAGTGAGTAAATGAAACAGTAGGCAAATCACAACATGATTTAGAACTTTGTTAATGGAAAAGTGTAATATTATTTCCGTATTGCAACTTGCAAAAATTCATTCAGAGTGAGTAAATGAAACAGTAGGCAAATCACAACATGATTTAGAACTTTGTTAATGGAAAAGTGTAAAATTATTTCCGTATTGCAATGCAACTTGCAAAAATTAATCGATTCATCGTTTCATGAATGAAACAGTACAGCAAAAAAATGTAATCCAGAGTGGAATCATAACATGATTTAGATTTTTGGTATAATGGAAAAGTGTAATATTATTTCCGTATTGCATTGCAACTTGCAAAAATTCATTCAGAGTGAGTAAATGAAACAGTAGGCAAATCACAACATGATTTAGAACTTTGTTAATGGAAAAGTGTAATATTATTTCCGTATTGCAACTTGCAAAAATTCATTCAGAGTGAGTAAATGAAACAGTAGGCAAATCACAACATGATTTAGATTTTTGGTATAATGGAAAAGTGTAATATTATTTCCGTATTGCATTGCAACTTGCAAAAATTCATTCAGAGTGAGTAAATGAAACAGTAGGCAAATCACAACATGATTTAGAACTTTGTTAATGGAAAAGTGTAATATTATTTCCGTATTGCAATGCAACTTGCAAAAATTCATCGATTCATCGTTTCATGAATGAAACAGTACAGCAAAAAAATGTAATCCAGAGTAGAATCATAACATGATTTAGATTTTTGGTATAATGGAAAAGTGTAATATTATTTCCGTATTGCAATGCAACTTGCAAAAATTCATTCAGAGTGAGTGAATGAAACAGTACAGCAAAAAAATGTAATCCAGTGGGTGAATCACAACATGATTTAGAACTTTGTTAATGGAAAAGTGTGATATTATTTCCGTATTGCAATGCAACTTGCAAAAATTCAGCGATTCATCGTTTCATGAATGAAACAGTACAGCAAAAAAATGTAATCCAGAGTGGAGTCATAACATGATTTAGATCTTTGTTTAGAACTTTTTCCGTAATTGCAATGCAACTTGCAAAAATTCATCGATTCATCGTTTCATGAATGAAACAGTACAGCAAAAAAATGTAATCCAGAGTGGAATCATAACATGATTTAGATTTTTGGTATAATGGAAAAGTGTAATATTATTTCCGTATTGCAACTTGCAAAAATTCATTCAGAGTGAGTAAATGAAACAGTAGGCAAATCACAACATGATTTAGAACTTTGTTAATGGAAAAGTGTAAAATTATTTCCGTATTGCAATGCAACTTGCAAAAATTAATCGATTCATCGTTTCATGAATGAAACAGTACAGCAAAAAAATGTAATCCAGAGTGGAATCATAACATGATTTAGATCTTTGGTAATGGAAAAGTGTAATATTATTTCCGTATTGCAATGCAACTTGCAAAAATTCATTCAGAGTGAGTGAATGAAACAGTACAGCAAAAAAATGTAATCCAGTGGGTGAATCACAACATGATTTAGAACTTTGTTAATGGAAAAGTGTAATATTATTTCCGTATTGCAATGCAACTTGCAAAAATTCATTCAGAGTGAGTGAATGAAACAGTACAGCAAAAAAATGTAATCCAGAGTGGAGTCATAACATGATTTAGATCTTTGTTTAGAACTTTTTCCGTAATTGCAATGCAACTTGCAAAAATTCATCGATTCATCGTTTCATGAATGAAACAGTACAGCAAAAAAATGTAATCCAGAGTGGAGTCATAACATGATTTAGATCTTTGTTTAGAACTTTTTCCGTAATTGCAATGCAACTTGCAAAAATTCATCGATTCATCGTTTCATGAATGAAACAGTACAGCAAAAAAATGTAATCCAGAGTGGAATCATAACATGATTTAGATTTTTGGTATAATGGAAAAGTGTAATATTATTTCCGTATTGCATTGCAACTTGCAAAAATTCATTCAGAGTGAGTAAATGAAACAGTAGGCAAATCACAACATGATTTAGAACTTTGTTAATGGAAAAGTGTAATATTATTTCCGTATTGCAATGCAACTTGCAAAAATTCATTCAGAGTGAGTGAATGAAACAGTACAGCAAAAAAATGTAATCACAACATGATTTAGAACTTTGTTAATGGAAAAGTGTAAAATTATTTCCGTATTGCAATGCAACTTGCAAAAATTAATCGATTCATCGTTTCATGAATGAAACAGTACAGCAAAAAAATGTAATCCAGAGTGGAATCATAACATGATTTAGATTTTTGGTATAATGGAAAAGTGTAATATTATTTCCGTATTGCATTGCAACTTGCAAAAATTCATTCAGAGTGAGTAAATGAAACAGTAGGCAAATCACAACATGATTTAGAACTTTGTTAATGGAAAAGTGTAATATTATTTCCGTATTGCAACTTGCAAAAATTCATTCAGAGTGAGTAAATGAAACAGTAGGCAAATCACAACATGATTTAGAACTTTGTTAATGGAAAAGTGTAAAATTATTTCCGTATTGCAATGCAACTTGCAAAAATTAATCGATTCATCGTTTCATGAATGAAACAGTACAGCAAAAAAATGTAATCCAGAGTGGAATCATAACATGATTTAGATTTTTGGTATAATGAAAAAGTGTAATATTATTTCCGTATTGCATTGCAACTTGCAAAAATTCATTCAGAGTGAGTAAATGAAACAGTAGGCAAATCACAACATGATTTAGAACTTTGTTAATGGAAAAGTGTAATATTATTTCCGTATTGCAACTTGCAAAAATTCATTCAGAGTGAGTAAATGAAACAGTAGGCAAATCACAACATGATTTAGATTTTTGGTATAATGGAAAAGTGTAATATTATTTCCGTATTGCAATGCAACTTGCAAAAATTCATTCAGAATGAGTGAATGAAACAGTACAGCAAAAAAATGTAATCCAGAGTGGAGTCATAACATGATTTAGATCTTTGTTTAGAACTTTTTCCGTAATTGCAATGCAACTTGCAAAAATTCATCGATTCATCGTTTCATGAATGAAACAGTACAGCAAAAAAATGTAATCCAGAGTGGAATCATAACATGATTTAGATTTTTGGTATAATGGAAAAGTGTAATATTATTTCCGTAT
Source organism: Oncorhynchus mykiss (assembly GCF_013265735.2). Taxonomy (NCBI): domain Eukaryota; kingdom Metazoa; phylum Chordata; class Actinopteri; order Salmoniformes; family Salmonidae; genus Oncorhynchus; species Oncorhynchus mykiss. The sequence continues at coordinate 28,763 of NW_023493802.1, forward strand.
TGCATTGCAACTTGCAAAAATTCATTCAGAGTGAGTAAATGAAACAGTAGGCAAATCACAACATGATTTAGAACTTTGTTAATGGAAAAGTGTAATATTATTTCCGTATTGCAACTTGCAAAAATTCATTCAGAGTGAGTAAATGAAACAGTAGGCAAATCACAACATGATTTAGAACTTTGTTAATGGAAAAGTGTAAAATTATTTCCGTATTGCAATGCAACTTGCAAAAATTAATCGATTCATCGTTTCATGAATGAAACAGTACAGCAAAAAAATGTAATCCAGAGTGGAATCATAACATGATTTAGATTTTTGGTATAATGGAAAAGTGTAATATTATTTCCGTATTGCATTGCAACTTGCAAAAATTCATTCAGAGTGAGTAAATGAAACAGTAGGCAAATCACAACATGATTTAGAACTTTGTTAATGGAAAAGTGTAATATTATTTCCGTATTGCAACTTGCAAAAATTCATTCAGAGTGAGTAAATGAAACAGTAGGCAAATCACAACATGATTTAGAACTTTGTTAATGGAAAAGTGTAAAATTATTTCCGTATTGCAATGCAACTTGCAAAAATTAATCGATTCATCGTTTCATGAATGAAACAGTACAGCAAAAAAATGTAATCCAGAGTGGAATCATAACATGATTTAGATTTTTGGTATAATGAAAAAGTGTAATATTATTTCCGTATTGCATTGCAACTTGCAAAAATTCATTCAGAGTGAGTAAATGAAACAGTAGGCAAATCACAACATGATTTAGAACTTTGTTAATGGAAAAGTGTAATATTATTTCCGTATTGCAACTTGCAAAAATTCATTCAGAGTGAGTAAATGAAACAGTAGGCAAATCACAACATGATTTAGATTTTTGGTATAATGGAAAAGTGTAATATTATTTCCGTATTGCAATGCAACTTGCAAAAATTCATTCAGAATGAGTGAATGAAACAGTACAGCAAAAAAATGTAATCCAGAGTGGAGTCATAACATGATTTAGATCTTTGTTTAGAACTTTTTCCGTAATTGCAATGCAACTTGCAAAAATTCATCGATTCATCGTTTCATGAATGAAACAGTACAGCAAAAAAATGTAATCCAGAGTGGAATCATAACATGATTTAGATTTTTGGTATAATGGAAAAGTGTAATATTATTTCCGTATTGCATTGCAACTTGCAAAAATTCATTCAGAGTGAGTAAATGAAGCAGTAGGCAAATCACAACATGATTTAGAACTTTGTTAATGGAAAAGTGTGATATTATTTCCGTATTGCAATGCAACTTGCAAAAATTCAGCGATTCATCGTTTCATGAATGAAACAGTACAGCAAAAAAATGTAATCCAGAGTGGAGTCATAACATGATTTAGATCTTTGTTTAGAACTTTTTCCGTAATTGCAATGCAACTTGCAAAAATTCATCGATTCATCGTTTCATGAATGAAACAGTACAGCAAAAAAATGTAATCCAGAGTGGAATAATAACATGATTTAGATTTTTGGTATAATGGAAAAGTGTAATATTATTTCCGTATTGCAACTTGCAAAAATTCATTCAGAGTGAGTAAATGAAACAGTAGGCAAATCACAACATGATTTAGAACTTTGTTAATGGAAAAGTGTAAAATTATTTCCGTATTGCAATGCAACTTGCAAAAATTAATCGATTCATCGTTTCATGAATGAAACAGTACAGCAAAAAAATGTAATCCAGAGTGGAATCATAACATGATTTAGATCTTTGGTAATGTAAAAGTGTAATATTATTTCCGTATTGCAATGCAACTTGCAAAAATTCATTCAGAGTGAGTGAATGAAACAGTACAGCAAAAAAATGTAATCCAGTGGGTGAATCACAACATGATTTAGAACTTTGTTAATGGAAAAGTGTAATATTATTTCCGTATTGCAATGCAACTTGCAAAAATTCATTCAGAGTGAGTGAATGAAACAGTACAGCAAAAAAATGTAATCCAGAGTGGAGTCATAACATGATTTAGATCTTTGTTTAGAACTTTTTCCGTAATTGCAATGCAACTTGCAAAAATTCATCGATTCATCGTTTCATGAATGAAACAGTACAGCAAAAAAATGTAATCCAGAGTGGAATCATAACATGATTTAGATTTTTGGTATAATGGAAAAGTGTAATATTATTTCCGTATTGCATTGCAACTTGCAAAAATTCATTCAGAGTGAGTAAATGAAACAGTAGGCAAATCACAACATGATTTAGAACTTTGTTAATGGAAAAGTGTAATATTATTTCCGTATTGCAATGCAACTTGCAAAAATTCATTCAGAGTGAGTGAATGAAACAGTACAGCAAAAAAATGTAATCACAACATGATTTAGAACTTTGTTAATGGAAAAGTGTAATATTATTTCCGTATTGCAATGCAACTTGCAAAAATTCATCGATTCATCGTTTCATGAATGAAACAGTACAGCAAAAAAATGTAATCCAGAGTGGAATCATAACATGATTTAGATTTTTGGTATAATGGAAAAGTGTAATATTATTTCCGTATTGCATTGCAACTTGCAAAAATTCATTCAGAGTGAGTAAATGAAACAGTAGGCAAATCACAACATGATTTAGAACTTTGTTAATGGAAAAGTGTAATATTATTTCCGTATTGCAACTTGCAAAAATTCATTCAGAGTGAGTAAATGAAACAGTAGGCAAATCACAACATGATTTAGAACTTTGTTAATGGAAAAGTGTAAAATTATTTCCGTATTGCAATGCAACTTGCAAAAATTAATCGATTCATCGTTTCATGAATGAAACAGTACAGCAAAAAAATGTAATCCAGAGTGGAATCATAACATGATTTAGATTTTTGGTATAATGGAAAAGTGTAATATTATTTCCGTATTGCATTGCAACTTGCAAAAATTCATTCAGAGTGAGTAAATGAAACAGTAGGCAAATCACAACATGATTTAGAACTTTGTTAATGGAAAAGTGTAATATTATTTCCGTATTGCAACTTGCAAAAATTCATTCAGAGTGAGTAAATGAAACAGTAGGCAAATCACAACATGATTTAGATTTTTGGTATAATGGAAAAGTGTAATATTATTTCCGTATTGCAATGCAACTTGCAAAAATTCATTCAGAATGAGTGAATGAAACAGTACAGCAAAAAAATGTAATCCAGAGTGGAGTCATAACATGATTTAGATCTTTGTTTAGAACTTTTTCCGTAATTGCAATGCAACTTGCAAAAATTCATCGATTCATCGTTTCATGAATGAAACAGTACAGCAAAAAAATGTAATCCAGAGTGGAATCATAACATGATTTAGATTTTTGGTATAATGGAAAAGTGTAATATTATTTCCGTATTGCATTGCAACTTGCAAAAATTCATTCAGAGTGAGTAAATGAAACAGTAGGCAAATCACAACATGATTTAGAACTTTGTTAATGGAAAAGTGTAATATTATTTCCGTATTGCAATGCAACTTGCAAAAATTCATCGATTCATCGTTTCATGAATGAAACAGTACAGCAAAAAAATGTAATCCAGAGTAGAATCATAACATGATTTAGATTTTTGGTATAATGGAAAAGTGTAATATTATTTCCGTATTGCAATGCAACTTGCAAAAATTCATTCAGAGTGAGTGAATGAAACAGTACAGCAAAAAAATGTAATCCAGTGGGTGAATCACAACATGATTTAGAACTTTGTTAATGGAAAAGTGTGATATTATTTCCGTATTGCAATGCAACTTGCAAAAAATTCAGCGATTCATCGTTTCATGAATGAAACAGTACAGCAAAAAAATGTAATCCAGAGTGGAGTCATAACATGATTTAGATCTTTGTTTAGAACTTTTTCCGTAATTGCAATGCAACTTGCAAAAATTCATCGATTCATCGTTTCATGAATGAAACAGTACAGCAAAAAAATGTAATCCAGAGTGGAATCATAACATGATTTAGATTTTTGGTATAATGGAAAAGTGTAATATTATTTCCGTATTGCAACTTGCAAAAATTCATTCAGAGTGAGTAAATGAAACAGTAGGCAAATCACAACATGATTTAGAACTTTGTTAATGGAAAAGTGTAAAATTATTTCCGTATTGCAATGCAACTTGCAAAAATTAATCGATTCATCGTTTCATGAATGAAACAGTACAGCAAAAAAATGTAATCCAGAGTGGAATCATAACATGATTTAGATCTTTGGTAATGGAAAAGTGTAATATTATTTCCGTATTGCAATGCAACTTGCAAAAATTCATTCAGAGTGAGTGAATGAAACAGTACAGCAAAAAAATGTAATCCAGTGGGTGAATCACAACATGATTTAGAACTTTGTTAATGGAAAAGTGTAATATTATTTCCGTATTGCAATGCAACTTGCAAAAATTCATTCAGAGTGAGTGAATGAAACAGTACAGCAAAAAAATGTAATCCAGAGTGGAGTCATAACATGATTTAGATCTTTGTTTAGAACTTTTTCCGTAATTGCAATGCAACTTGCAAAAATTCATCGATTCATCGTTTCATGAATGAAACAGTACAGCAAAAAAATGTAATCCAGAGTGGAATCATAACATGATTTAGATTTTTGGTATAATGGAAAAGTGTAATATTATTTCCGTATTGCATTGCAACTTGCAAAAATTCATTCAGAGTGAGTAAATGAAACAGTAGGCAAATCACAACATGATTTAGAACTTTGTTAATGGAAAAGTGTAATATTATTTCCGTATTGCAATGCAACTTGCAAAAATTCATTCAGAGTGAGTGAATGAAACAGTACAGCAAAAAAATGTAATCACAACATGATTTAGAACTTTGTTAATGGAAAAGTGTAATATTATTTCCGTATTGCAATGCAACTTGCAAAAATTCATCGATTCATCGTTTCATGAATGAAACAGTACAGCAAAAAAATGTAATCCAGAGTGGAATCATAACATGATTTAGATTTTTGGTATAATGGAAAAGTGTAATATTATTTCCGTATTGCATTGCAACTTGCAAAAATTCATTCAGAGTGAGTAAATGAAACAGTAGGCAAATCACAACATGATTTAGAACTTTGTTAATGGAAAAGTGTAATATTATTTCCGTATTGCAACTTGCAAAAATTCATTCAGAGTGAGTAAATGAAACAGTAGGCAAATCACAACATGATTTAGAACTTTGTTAATGGAAAAGTGTAAAATTATTTCCGTATTGCAATGCAACTTGCAAAAATTAATCGATTCATCGTTTCATGAATGAAACAGTACAGCAAAAAAATGTAATCCAGAGTGGAATCATAACATGATTTAGATTTTTGGTATAATGGAAAAGTGTAATATTATTTCCGTATTGCATTGCAACTTGCAAAAATTCATTCAGAGTGAGTAAATGAAACAGTAGGCAAATCACAACATGATTTAGAACTTTGTTAATGGAAAAGTGTAATATTATTTCCGTATTGCAACTTGCAAAAATTCATTCAGAGTGAGTAAATGAAACAGTAGGCAAATCACAACATGATTTAGATTTTTGGTATAATGGAAAAGTGTAATATTATTTCCGTATTGCAATGCAACTTGCAAAAATTCATTCAGAATGAGTGAATGAAACAGTACAGCAAAAAAATGTAATCCAGAGTGGAGTCATAACATGATTTAGATCTTTGTTTAGAACTTTTTCCGTAATTGCAATGCAACTTGCAAAAATTCATCGATTCATCGTTTCATGAATGAAACAGTACAGCAAAAAAATGTAATCCAGAGTGGAATCATAACATGATTTAGATTTTTGGTATAATGGAAAAGTGTAATATTATTTCCGTATTGCATTGCAACTTGCAAAAATTCATTCAGAGTGAGTAAATGAAACAGTAGGCAAATCACAACATGATTTAGAACTTTGTTAATGGAAAAGTGTAATATTATTTCCGTATTGCAATGCAACTTGCAAAAATTCATCGATTCATCGTTTCATGAATGAAACAGTACAGCAAAAAAATGTAATCCAGAGTAGAATCATAACATGATTTAGATTTTTGGTATAATGGAAAAGTGTAATATTATTTCCGTATTGCAATGCAACTTGCAAAAATTCATTCAGAGTGAGTGAATGAAACAGTACAGCAAAAAAATGTAATCCAGTGGGTGAATCACAACATGATTTAGAACTTTGTTAATGGAAAAGTGTAATATTATTTCCGTATTGCAATGTAACTTGCAAAAATTCATCGATTCATCGTTTCATGAATGAAACAGTACAGCAAAAAAATGTAATCCAGAGTGGAATCATAACATGATTTAGATTTTTGGTATAATGGAAAAGTGTAATATTATTTCCGTATTGCATTGCAACTTGCAAAAATTCATTCAGAGTGAGTAAATGAAACAGTAGGCAAATCACAACATGATTTAGAACTTTGTTAATGGAAAAGTGTAATATTATTTCCGTATTGCAACTTGCAAAAATTCATTCAGAGTGAGTAAATGAAACAGTAGGCAAATCACAACATGATTTAGAACTTTGGTAATGGAAAAGTGTAATATTATTTCCGTATTGCAATGCAACTTGCAAAAATTCATTCAGAGTGAGTGAATGAAACAGTACAGCAAAAAAATGTAATCCAGTGGGTGAATCACAACATGATTTAGAACTTTGTTAATGGAAAAGTGTAATATTATTTCCGTATTGCAATGTAACTTGCAAAAATTCAGCGATTCATCGTTTCATGAATGAAACAGTACAGCAAAAAAATGTAATCCAGAGTGGAGTCATAACATGATTTAGATCTTTGTTTAGAACTTTTTCCGTAATTGCAATGCAACTTGCAAAAATTCATCGATTCATCGTTTCATGAATGAAACAGTACAGCAAAAAAATGTAATCCAGAGTGGGATCATAACATGATTTAGATTTTTGGTATAATGGAAAAGTGTAATATTATTTCCGTATTGCATTGCAACTTGCAAAAATTCATTCAGAGTGAGTAAATGAAACAGTAGGCAAATCACAACATGATTTAGAACTTTGTTAATGGAAAAGTGTAATATTATTTCCTTATTGCAATGCAACTTGCAAAAATTCATTCAGAGTGAGTGAATGAAACAGTACAGCAAAAAAATGTAATCACAACATGATTTAGAACTTTGTTAATGGAAAAGTGTAATATTATTTCCGTATTGCAATGCAACTTGCAAAAATTCATCGATTCATCGTTTCATGAATGAAACAGTACAGCAAAAAAATGTAATCCAGAGTGGAATCATAACATGATTTAGATTTTTGGTATAATGGAAAAGTGTAATATTATTTCCGTATTGCATTGCAACTTGCAAAAATTCATTCAGAGTGAGTAAATGAAACAGTAGGCAAATCACAACATGATTTAGAACTTTGTTAATGGAAAAGTGTAATATTATTTCCGTATTGCAACTTGCAAAAATTCATTCAGAGTGAGTAAATGAAACAGTAGGCAAATCACAACATGATTTAGAACTTTGGTAATGGAAAAGTGTAATATTATTTCCGTATTGCAATGCAACTTGCAAAAATTCATTCAGAGTGAGTGAATGAAACAGTACAGCAAAAAAATGTAATCCAGTGGGTGAATCACAACATGATTTAGAACTTTGTTAATGGAAAAGTGTAATATTATTTCCGTATTGCAATGTAACTTGCAAAAATTCAGCGATTCATCGTTTCATGAATGAAACAGTACAGCAAAAAAATGTAATCCAGAGTGGAGTCATAACATGATTTAGATCTTTGTTTAGAACTTTTTCCGTAATTGCAATGCAACTTGCAAAAATTCATCGATTCATCGTTTCATGAATGAAACAGTACAGCAAAAAAATGTAATCCAGAGTGGAATCATAACATGATTTAGATTTTTGGTATAATGGAAAAGTGTAATATTATTTCCGTATTGCATTGCAACTTGCAAAAATTCATTCAGAGTGAGTAAATGAAACAGTAGGCAAATCACAACATGATTTAGAACTTTGTTAATGGAAAAGTGTAATATTATTTCCGTATTGCAACTTGCAAAAATTCATTCAGAGTGAGTAAATGAAACAGTAGGCAAATCACAACATGATTTAGAACTTTGGTAATGGAAAAGTGTAATATTATTTCCGTATTGCAATGCAACTTTGCAAAAATTCATTCAGAGTGAGTGAATGAAACAGTACAGCAAAAAAATGTAATCCAGTGGGTGAATCACAACATGATTTAGAACTTTGTTAATGGAAAAGTGTAATATTATTTCCGTATTGCAATGTAACTTGCAAAAATTCATCGATTCATCGTTTCATGAATGAAACAGTACAGCAAAAAAATGTAATCCAGAGTGGAATCATAACATGATTTAGATTTTTGGTATAATGGAAAAGTGTAATATTATTTCCGTATTGCATTGCAACTTGCAAAAATTCATTCAGAGTGAGTAAATGAAACAGTAGGCAAATCACAACATGATTTAGAACTTTGTTAATGGAAAAGTGTAATATTATTTCCGTATTGCAACTTGCAAAAATTCATACAGAGTGAGTAAATGAAACAGTAGGCAAATCACAACATGATTTAGAACTTTGGTAATGGAAAAGTGTAATATTATTTCCGTATTGCAATGCAACTTGCAAAAATTCATTCAGAGTGAGTGAATGAAACAGTACAGCAAAAAAATGTAATCCAGTGGGTGAATCACAACATGATTTAGAACTTTGTTAATGGAAAAGTGTAATATTATTTCCGTGTTGCAATGTAACTTGCAAAAATTCAGCGATTCATCGTTTCATGAATGAAACAGTACAGCAAAAAAATGTAATCCAGAGTGGAGTCATAACATGATTTAGATCTTTGTTTAGAACTTTTTCCGTAATTGCAATGCAACTTGCAAAAATTCATCGATTCATCGTTTCATGAATGAAACAGTACAGCAAAAAAATGTAATCCAGAGTGGAATCATAACATGATTTAGATTTTTGGTATAATGGAAAAGTGTAATATTATTTCCGTATTGCATTGCAACTTGCAAAAATTCATTCAGAGTGAGTAAATGAAACAGTAGGCAAATCACAACATGATTTAGAACTTTGTTAATGGAAAAGTGTAATATTATTTCCGTATTGCAATGCAACTTGCAAAAATTCATCGATTCATCGTTTCATGAATGAAACAGTACAGCAAAAAAATGTAATCCAGAGTAGAATCATAACATGATTTAGATTTTTGGTATAATGGAAAAGTGTAATATTATTTCCGTATTGCAATGCAACTTGCAAAAATTCATTCAGAGTGAGTAAATGAAACAGTAGGCAAATCACAACATGATTTAGAACTTTGTTAATGGAAAAGTGTAATATTATTTCCGTATTGCAATGCAACTTGCAAAAATTCATCGATTCATCGTTTCATGAATGAAACAGTACAGCAAAAAAATGTAATCCAGAGTGGAATCATAACATGATTTAGATTTTTGGTATAATGGAAAAGTGTAATATTATTTCCGTATTGCATTGCAACTTGCAAAAATTCATTCAGAGTGAGTAAATGAAACAGTAGGCAAATCACAACATGATTTAGAACTTTGTTAATGGAAAAGTGTAATATTATTTCCGTATTGCAACTTGCAAAAATTCATTCAGAGTGAGTAAATGAAACAGTAGGCAAATCACAACATGATTTAGAACTTTGGTAATGGAAAAGTGTAATATTATTTCCGTATTGCAATGCAACTTGCAAAAATTCATTCAGAGTGAGTGAATGAAACAGTACAGCAAAAAAATGTAATCCAGTGGGTGAATCACAACATGATTTAGAACTTTGTTAATGGAAAAGTGTAATATTATTTCCGTATTGCAATGTAACTTGCAAAAATTCAGCGATTCATCGTTTCATGAATGAAAAAGTACAGCAAAAAAATGTAATCCAGAGTGGAGTCATAACATGATTTAGATCTTTGTTTAGAACTTTTTCCGTAATTGCAATGCAACTTGCAAAAATTCATCGATTCATCGTTTCATGAATGAAACAGTACAGCAAAAAAATGTAATCCAGAGTGGAATCATAACATGATTTAGATTTTTGGTATAATGGAAAAGTGTAATATTATTTCCGTATTGCATTGCAACTTGCAAAAATTCATTCAGAGTGAGTAAATGAAACAGTAGGCAAATCACAACATGATTTAGAACTTTGTTAATGGAAAAGTGTAATATTATTTCCTTATTGCAATGCAACTTGCAAAAATTCATTCAGAGTGAGTGAATGAAACAGTACAGCAAAAAAATGTAATCACAACATGATTTAGAACTTTGTTAATGGAAAAGTGTAATATTATTTCCGTATTGCAATGCAACTTGCAAAAATTCATCGATTCATCGTTTCATGAATGAAACAGTACAGCAAAAAAATATAATCCAGAGTGGAATCATAACATGATTTAGATTTTTGGTATAATGGAAAAGTGTAATATTATTTCCGTATTGCATTGCAACTTGCAAAAATTCATTCAGAGTGAGTAAATGAAACAGTAGGCAAATCACAACATGATTTAGAACTTTGTTAATGGAAAAGTGTAATATTATTTCCGTATTGCAACTTGCAAAAATTCATTCAGAGTGAGTAAATGAAACAGTAGGCAAATCACAACATGATTTAGAACTTTGTTAATGGAAAAGTGTAAAATTATTTCCGTATTGCAATGCAACTTGCAAAAATTAATCGATTCATCGTTTCATGAATGAAACAGTACAGCAAAAAAATGTAATCCAGAGTGGAATCATAACATGATTTAGATTTTTGGAATAATGGAAAAGTGTAATATTATTTCCGTATTGCATTGCAACTTGCAAAAATTCATTCAGAGTGAGTAAATGAAACAGTAGGCAAATCACAACATGATTTAGAACTTTGTTAATGGAAAAGTGTAATATTATTTCCGTATTGCAACTTGCAAAAATTCATTCAGAGTGAGTAAATGAAACAGTAGGCAAATCACAACATGATTTAGATTTTTGGTATAATGGAAAAGTGTAATATTATTTTCGTATTGCAATGCAACTTGCAAAAATTCATTCAGAATGAGTGAATGAAACAGTACAGCAAAAAAATGTAATCCAGAGTGGAGTCATAACATGATTTAGATCTTTGTTTAGAACTTTTTCCGTAATTGCAATGCAACTTGCAAAAATTCATCGATTCATCGTTTCATGAATGAAACAGTACAGCAAAAAAATGTAATCCAGAGTGGAATCATAACATGATTTAGATTTTTGGTATAATGGAAAAGTGTAATATTATTTCCGTATTGCATTGCAACTTGCAAAAATTCATTCAGAGTGAGTAAATGAAACAGTAGGCAAATCACAACATGATTTAGAACTTTGTTAATGGAAAAGTGTAATATTATTTCCGTATTGCAATGCAACTTGCAAAAATTCATCGATTCATCGTTTCATGAATGAAACAGTACAGCAAAAAAATGTAATCCAGAGTAGAATCATAACATGATTTAGATTTTTGGTATAATGGAAAAGTGTAATATTATTTCCGTATTGCAATGCAACTTGCAAAAATTCATTCAGAGTGAGTGAATGAAACAGTACAGCAAAAAAATGTAATCCAGTGGGTGAATCACAACATGATTTAGAACTTTGTTAATGGAAAAGTGTGATATTATTTCCGTATTGCAATGCAACTTGCAAAAATTCAGCGATTCATCGTTTCATGAATGAAACAGTACAGCAAAAAAATGTAATCCAGAGTGGAGTCATAACATGATTTAGATCTTTGTTTAGAACTTTTTCCGTAATTGCAATGCAACTTGCAAAAATTCATCGATTCATCGTTTCATGAATGAAACAGTACAGCAAAAAAATGTAATCCAGAGTGGAATCATAACATGATTTAGATTTTTGGTATAATGGAAAAGTGTAATATTATTTCCGTATTGCAACTTGCAAAAATTCATTCAGAGTGAGTAAATGAAACAGTAGGCAAATCACAACATGATTTAGAACTTTGTTAATGGAAAAGTGTAATATTATTTCCTTATTGCAATGCAACTTGCAAAAATTCATTCAGAGTGAGTGAATGAAACAGTACAGCAAAAAAATGTAATCACAACATGATTTAGAACTTTGTTAATGGAAAAGTGTAATATTATTTCCGTATTGCAATGCAACTTGCAAAAATTCATCGATTCATCGTTTCATGAATGAAACAGTACAGCAAAAAAATGTAATCCAGAGTGGAATCATAACATGATTTAGATTTTTGGTATAATGGAAAAGTGTAATATTATTTCCGTATTGCATTGCAACTTGCAAAAATTCATTCAGAGTGAGTAAATGAAACAGTAGGCAAATCACAACATGATTTAGAACTTTGTTAATGGAAAAGTGTAATATTATTTCCGTATTGCAACTTGCAAAAATTCATTCAGAGTGAGTAAATGAAACAGTAGGCAAATCACAACATGATTTAGAACTTTGTTAATGGAAAAGTGTAAAATTATTTCCGTATCGCAATGCAACTTGCAAAAATTAATCGATTCATCGTTTCATGAATGAAACAGTACAGCAAAAAAATGTAATCCAGAGTGGAATCATAACATGATTTAGATTTTTGGTATAATGGAAAAGTGTAATATTATTTCCGTATTGCATTGCAACTTGCAAAAATTCATTCAGAGTGAGTAAATGAAACAGTAGGCAAATCACAACATGATTTAGAACTTTGTTAATGGAAAAGTGTAATATTATTTCCGTATTGCAACTTGCAAAAATTCATTCAGAGTGAGTAAATGAAACAGTAGGCAAATCACAACATGATTTAGATTTTTGGTATAATGGAAAAGTGTAATATTATTTCCGTATTGCAATGCAACTTGCAAAAATTCATTCAGAATGAGTGAATGAAACAGTACAGCAAAAAAATGTAATCCAGAGTGGAGTCATAACATGATTTAGATCTTTGTTTAGAACTTTTTCCGTAATTGCAATGCAACTTGCAAAAATTCATCGATTCATCGTTTCATGAATGAAACAGTACAGCAAAAAAATGTAATCCAGAGTGGAATCATAACATGATTTAGATTTTTGGTATAATGGAAAAGTGTAATATTATTTCCGTATTGCATTGCAACTTGCAAAAATTCATCGATTCATCGTTTCATGAATGAAACAGTACAGCAAAAAAATGTAATCCAGAGTAGAATCATAACATGATTTAGATTTTTGGTATAATGGAAAAGTGTAATATTATTTCCGTATTGCAATGCAACTTGCAAAAATTCATTCAGAGTGAGTGAATGAAACAGTACAGCAAAAAAATGTAATCCAGTGGGTGAATCACAACATGATTTAGAACTTTGTTAATGGAAAAGTGTGATATTATTTCCGTATTGCAATGCAACTTGCAAAAATTCAGCGATTCATCGTTTCATGAATGAAACAGTACAGCAAAAAAATGTAATCCAGAGTGGAGTCATAACATGATTTAGATCTTTGTTTAGAACTTTTTCCGTAATTGCAATGCAACTTGCAAAAATTCATCGATTCATCGTTTCATGAATGAAACAGTACAGCAAAAAAATGTAATCCAGAGTGGAATCATAACATGATTTAGATTTTTGGTATAATGGAAAAGTGTAATATTATTTCCGTATTGCAACTTGCAAAAATTCATTCAGAGTGAGTAAATGAAACAGTAGGCAAATCACAACATGATTTAGAACTTTGTTAATGGAAAAGTGTAAAATTATTTCCGTATTGCAATGCAACTTGCAAAAATTAATCGATTCATCGTTTCATGAATGAAACAGTACAGCAAAAAAATGTAATCCAGAGTGGAATCATAACATGATTTAGATCTTTGGTAATGGAAAAGTGTAATATTATTTCCGTATTGCAATGCAACTTGCAAAAATTCATTCAGAGTGAGTGAATGAAACAGTACAGCAAAAAAATGTAATCCAGTGGGTGAATCACAACATGATTTAGAACTTTGTTAATGGAAAAGTGTAATATTATTTCCGTATTGCAATGCAACTTGCAAAAATTCATTCAGAGTGAGTGAATGAAACAGTACAGCAAAAAAATGTAATCCAGAGTGGAGTCATAACATGATTTAGATCTTTGTTTAGAACTTTTTCCGTAATTGCAATGCAACTTGCAAAAATTCATCGATTCATCGTTTCATGAATGAAACAGTACAGCAAAAAAATGTAATCCAGAGTGGAATCATAACATGATTTAGATTTTTGGTATAATGGAAAAGTGTAATATTATTTCCGTATTGCATTGCAACTTGCAAAAATTCATTCAGAGTGAGTAAATGAAACAGTAGGCAAATCACAACATGATTTAGAACTTTGTTAATGGAAAAGTGTAATATTATTTCCGTATTGCAACTTGCAAAAATTCATTCAGAGTGAGTAAATGAAACAGTAGGCAAATCACAACATGATTTAGAACTTTGTTAATGGAAAAGTGTAAAATTATTTCCGTATTGCAATGCAACTTGCAAAAATTAATCGATTCATCGTTTCATGAATGAAACAGTACAGCAAAAAAATGTAATCCAGAGTGGAATCATAACATGATTTAGATTTTTGGTATAATGGAAAAGTGTAATATTATTTCCGTATTGCATTGCAACTTGCAAAAATTCATTCAGAGTGAGTAAATGAAACAGTAGGCAAATCACAACATGATTTAGATTTTTGGTATAATGGAAAAGTGTAATATTATTTCCGTATTGCATTGCAACTTGCAAAAATTCATTCAGAGTGAGTAAATGAAACAGTAGGCAAATCACAACATGATTTAGAACTTTGTTAATGGAAAAGTGTAATATTATTTCCGTATTGCAATGCAACTTGCAAAAATTCATTCAGAGTGAGTAAATGAAACAGTAGGCAAATCACAACATGATTTAGAACTTTGTTAATGGAAAAGTGTAATATTATTTCCGTATTGCAACTTGCAAAAATTCATTCAGAGTGAGTAAATGAAACAGTAGGCAAATCACAACATGATTTAGAACTTTGTTAATGGAAAAGTGTAAAATTATTTCCGTATCGCAATGCAACTTGCAAAAATTAATCGATTCATCGTTTCATGAATGAAACAGTACAGCAAAAAAATGTAATCCAGAGTGGAATCATAACATGATTTAGATTTTTGGTATAATGGAAAAGTGTAATATTATTTCCGTATTGCATTGCAACTTGCAAAAATTCATTCAGAGTGAGTAAATGAAACAGTAGGCAAATCACAACATGATTTAGAACTTTGTTAATGGAAAAGTGTAATATTATTTCCGTATTGCAACTTGCAAAAATTCATTCAGAGTGAGTAAATGAAACAGTAGGCAAATCACAACATGATTTAGATTTTTGGTATAATGGAAAAGTGTAATATTATTTCCGTATTGCAATGCAACTTGCAAAAATTCATTCAGAATGAGTGAATGAAACAGTACAGCAAAAAAATGTAATCCAGAGTGGAGTCATAACATGATTTAGATCTTTGTTTAGAACTTTTTCCGTAATTGCAATGCAACTTGCAAAAATTCATCGATTCATCGTTTCATGAATGAAACAGTACAGCAAAAAAATGTAATCCAGAGTGGAATCATAACATGATTTAGATTTTTGGTATAATGGAAAAGTGTAATATTATTTCCGTATTGCATTGCAACTTGCAAAAATTCATTCAGAGTGAGTAAATGAAACAGTAGGCAAATCACAACATGATTTAGAACTTTGTTAATGGAAAAGTGTAATATTATTTCCGTATTGCAATGCAACTTGCAAAAATTCATCGATTCATCGTTTCATGAATGAAACAGTACAGCAAAAAAATGTAATCCAGAGTAGAATCATAACATGATTTAGATTTTTGGTATAATGGAAAAGTGTAATATTATTTCCGTATTGCAATGCAACTTGCAAAAATTCATTCAGAGTGAGTGAATGAAACAGT
The DNA here is from genome assembly GCF_013265735.2 of Oncorhynchus mykiss. Lineage (NCBI taxonomy): Eukaryota > Metazoa > Chordata > Actinopteri > Salmoniformes > Salmonidae > Oncorhynchus > Oncorhynchus mykiss. The sequence goes on from NW_023493802.1 coordinate 44,756, forward strand.
ACAGCAAAAAAATGTAATCCAGTGGGTGAATCACAACATGATTTAGAACTTTGTTAATGGAAAAGTGTGATATTATTTCCGTATTGCAATGCAACTTGCAAAAATTCAGCGATTCATCGTTTCATGAATGAAACAGTACAGCAACAAAAATGTAATCCAGAGTGGAGTCATAACATGATTTAGATCTTTGTTTAGAACTTTTTCCGTAATTGCAATGCAACTTGCAAAAATTCATCGATTCATCGTTTCATGAATGAAACAGTACAGCAAAAAAATGTAATCCAGAGTGGAATCATAACATGATTTAGATTTTTGGTATAATGGAAAAGTGTAATATTATTTCCGTATTGCAACTTGCAAAAATTCATTCAGAGTGAGTAAATGAAACAGTAGGCAAATCACAACATGATTTAGAACTTTGTTAATGGAAAAGTGTAAAATTATTTCCGTATTGCAATGCAACTTGCAAAAATTAATCGATTCATCGTTTCATGAATGAAACAGTACAGCAAAAAAATGTAATCCAGAGTGGAATCATAACATGATTTAGATCTTTGGTAATGGAAAAGTGTAATATTATTTCCGTATTGCAATGCAACTTGCAAAAATTCATTCAGAGTGAGTGAATGAAACAGTACAGCAAAAAAATGTAATCCAGTGGGTGAATCACAACATGATTTAGAACTTTGTTAATGGAAAAGTGTAATATTATTTCCGTATTGCAATGCAACTTGCAAAAATTCATTCAGAGTGAGTGAATGAAACAGTACAGCAAAAAAATGTAATCCAGAGTGGAGTCATAACATGATTTAGATCTTTGTTTAGAACTTTTTCCGTAATTGCAATGCAACTTGCAAAAATTCATCGATTCATCGTTTCATGAATGAAACAGTACAGCAAAAAAATGTAATCCAGAGTGGAATCATAACATGATTTAGATTTTTGGTATAATGGAAAAGTGTAATATTATTTCCGTATTGCATTGCAACTTGCAAAAATTCATTCAGAGTGAGTAAATGAAACAGTAGGCAAATCACAACATGATTTAGAACTTTGTTAATGGAAAAGTGTAATATTATTTCCGTATTGCAATGCAACTTGCAAAAATTCATTCAGAGTGAGTGAATGAAACAGTACAGCAAAAAAATGTAATCACAACATGATTTAGAACTTTGTTAATGGAAAAGTGTAATATTATTTCCGTATTGCAATGCAACTTGCAAAAATTCATCGATTCATCGTTTCATGAATGAAACAGTACAGCAAAAAAATGTAATCCAGAGTGGAATCATAACATGATTTAGATTTTTGGTATAATGGAAAAGTGTAATATTATTTCCGTATTGCATTGCAACTTGCAAAAATTCATTCAGAGTGAGTAAATGAAACAGTAGGCAAATCACAACATGATTTAGAACTTTGTTAATGGAAAAGTGTAATATTATTTCCGTATTGCAACTTGCAAAAATTCATTCAGAGTGAGTAAATGAAACAGTAGGCAAATCACAACATGATTTAGAACTTTGTTAATGGAAAAGTGTAAAATTATTTCCGTATTGCAATGCAACTTGCAAAAATTAATCGATTCATCGTTTCATGAATGAAACAGTACAGCAAAAAAATGTAATCCAGAGTGGAATCATAACATGATTTAGATTTTTGGTATAATGGAAAAGTGTAATATTATTTCCGTATTGCATTGCAACTTGCAAAAATTCATTCAGAGTGAGTAAATGAAACAGTAGGCAAATCACAACATGATTTAGAACTTTGTTAATGGAAAAGTGTAATATTATTTCCGTATTGCAACTTGCAAAAATTCATTCAGAGTGAGTAAATGAAACAGTAGGCAAATCACAACATGATTTAGATTTTTGGTATAATGGAAAAGTGTAATATTATTTCCGTATTGCAATGCAACTTGCAAAAATTCATTCAGAATGAGTGAATGAAACAGTACAGCAAAAAAATGTAATCCAGAGTGGAGTCATAACATGATTTAGATCTTTGTTTAGAACTTTTTCCGTAATTGCAATGCAACTTGCAAAAATTCATCGATTCATCGTTTCATGAATGAAACAGTACAGCAAAAAAATGTAATCCAGAGTGGAATCATAACATGATTTAGATTTTTGGTATAATGGAAAAGTGTAATATTATTTCCGTATTGCATTGCAACTTGCAAAAATTCATTCAGAGTGAGTAAATGAAACAGTAGGCAAATCACAACATGATTTAGAACTTTGTTAATGGAAAAGTGTAATATTATTTCCGTATTGCAATGCAACTTGCAAAAATTCATCGATTCATCGTTTCATGAATGAAACAGTACAGCAAAAAAATGTAATCCAGAGTAGAATCATAACATGATTTAGATTTTTGGTATAATGGAAAAGTGTAATATTATTTCCGTATTGCAATGCAACTTGCAAAAATTCATTCAGAGTGAGTGAATGAAACAGTACAGCAAAAAAATGTAATCCAGTGGGTGAATCACAACATGATTTAGAACTTTGTTAATGGAAAAGTGTGATATTATTTCCGTATTGCAATGCAACTTGCAAAAATTCAGCGATTCATCGTTTCATGAATGAAACAGTACAGCAAAAAAATGTAATCCAGAGTGGAGTCATAACATGATTTAGATCTTTGTTTAGAACTTTTTCCGTAATTGCAATGCAACTTGCAAAAATTCATCGATTCATCGTTTCATGAATGAAACAGTACAGCAAAAAAATGTAATCCAGAGTGGAATAATAACATGATTTAGATTTTTGGTATAATGGAAAAGTGTAATATTATTTCCGTATTGCAACTTGCAAAAATTCATTCAGAGTGAGTAAATGAAACAGTAGGCAAATCACAACATGATTTAGAACTTTGTTAATGGAAAAGTGTAAAATTATTTCCGTATTGCAATGCAACTTGCAAAAATTAATCGATTCATCGTTTCATGAATGAAACAGTACAGCAAAAAAATGTAATCCAGAGTGGAATCATAACATGATTTAGATCTTTGGTAATGGAAAAGTGTAATATTATTTCCGTATTGCAATGCAACTTGCAAAAATTCATTCAGAGTGAGTGAATGAAACAGTACAGCAAAAAAATGTAATCCAGTGGGTGAATCACAACATGATTTAGAACTTTGTTAATGGAAAAGTGTAATATTATTTCCGTATTGCAATGCAACTTGCAAAAATTCATTCAGAGTGAGTGAATGAAACAGTACAGCAAAAAAATGTAATCCAGAGTGGAGTCATAACATGATTTAGATCTTTGTTTAGAACTTTTTCCGTAATTGCAATGCAACTTGCAAAAATTCATCGATTCATCGTTTCATGAATGAAACAGTACAGCAAAAAAATGTAATCCAGAGTGGAATCATAACATGATTTAGATTTTTGGTATAATGGAAAAGTGTAATATTATTTCCGTATTGCATTGCAACTTGCAAAAATTCATTCAGAGTGAGTAAATGAAACAGTAGGCAAATCACAACATGATTTAGAACTTTGGTAATGGAAAAGTGTAATATTATTTCCGTATTGCAATGCAACTTGCAAAAATTCATTCAGAGTGAGTGAATCATAACATGATTTCGATCTTTGTTAATGGAAAAGTGTAATATTATTTCCGTATGCAACTTGCAAAAATTCATCCAGAGTGAGTGAATCACAACATGATTTAGAACTTTGTTAATGGAAGTGTAATATTATTTCCGTATTGCAATGCAACTTGCAAAAATTAATCGATTCATCGTTTCATGAATGAAACAGTACAGCAAAAAAATGTAATCCAGTGGGTGAATCACAACATGATTTAGAACTTTGTTAATGGAAAAGTGTAATATTATTTCCGTATTGCAATGCAACTTGCAAAAATTCAGCGATTCATCGTTTCATGAATGAAACAGTACAGCAAAAAAATGTAATCCAGAGTGGAGTCATAACATGATTTAGATCTTTGTTTAGAACTTTTTCCGTAATTGCAATGCAACTTGCAAAAATTCATCGATTCATCGTTTCATGAATGAAACAGTACAGCAAAAAAATGTAATCCAGAGTGGAGTCATAACATGATTTAGATCTTTGTTTAGAACTTTTTCCGTAATTGCAATGCAACTTGCAAAAATTCATCGATTCATCGTTTCATGAATGAAACAGTACAGCAAAAAAATGTAATCCAGAGTGGAATCATAACATGATTTAGATTTTTGGTATAATGGAAAAGTGTAATATTATTTCCGTATTGCATTGCAACTTGCAAAAATTCATTCAGAGTGAGTAAATGAAACTGTAGGCAAATCACAACATGATTTAGAACTTTGTTAATGGAAAAGTGTAATATTATTTCCGTATTGCAATGCAACTTGCAAAAATTCATTCAGAGTGAGTGAATGAAACAGTACAGCAAAAAAATGTAATCACAACATGATTTAGAACTTTGTTAATGGAAAAGTGTAATATTATTTCCGTATTGCAATGCAACTTTGCAAAAATTCAGCGATTCATCGTTTCATGAATGAAACAGTACAGCAAAAAAATGTAATCCAGAGTAGAATCATAACATGATTTAGATTTTTGGTATAATGGAAAAGTGTAATATTATTTCCGTATTGCAATGCAACTTGCAAAAATTCATTCAGAGTGAGTAACTGAAACAGTACAGCAAAAAAATGTAATCCAGTGGGTGAATCACAACATGATTTAGAACTTTGTTAATGGAAAAGTGTAATATTATCTCCGTATTGCAATGCAACTTGCAAAAATTCATCGATTCATCGTTTCATGAATGAAGCAGTACAGCAAAAAAGTGTAGTCCAGAGTGGAGTCATAACATGATTTAGATCTTTGTTAATGGAAAAGTGTAATATTATTTCCGTATTACAATGCAACTTGCAAAAATTCATCCAGAGTGAGTGAATCACAACATGATTTAGAACTTTGTTTAGAACTTTTTCCGTAATTACAATGCAACTTGCAAAAATTCATCGATTCATCGTTTCATGAATGAAGCAGTACAGCAAAAAAGTGTAGTCCAGAGTGGAGTCATAACATGATTTCGATCTTTGTTAATGGAAAAGTGTAATATTATTTCCGTATGCAACTTGCAAAAATTCATCCAGAGTGAGTGAATCACAACATGATTTAGAACTTTGTTAATGGAAGTGTAATATTATTTCCGTATTGCAATGCAACTTGCAAAAATTAATCGATTCATCGTTTCATGAATGAAACAGTACAGCAAAAAAATGTAATCCAGAGTAGAATCATAACATGATTTAGATTTTTGGTATAATGGAAAAGTGTAATATTATTTCCGTATTGCAATGCAACTTGCAAAAATTCATTCAGAGTGAGTAACTGAAACAGTACAGCAAAAAAATGTAATCCAGTGGGTGAATCATAACATGATTTAAATTTTTGGTATAATGGAAAAGTGTAATATTATTTCCGTATTGCAATGCAACTTGCAAAAATTCATTCAGAGTGAGTGAATGAAACAGTACAGCAAAAAAATGTAATCCAGTGGGTGAATCACAACATGATTTAGAACTTTGTTAATGGAAAAGTGTAATATTATTTCCGTATTGCAATGTAACTTGCAAAAATTCAGCGATTCATCGTTTCATGAATGAAACAGTACAGCAAAAAAATGTAATCCAGAGTGGAGTCATAACATGATTTAGATCTTTGTTTAGAACTTTTTCCGTAATTGCAATGCAACTTGCAAAAATTCATCGATTCATCGTTTCATGAATGAAACAGTACAGCAAAAAAATGTAATCCAGAGTGGAATCATAACATGATTTAGATTTTTGGTATAATGGAAAAGTGTAATATTATTTCCGTATTGCATTGCAACTTGCAAAAATTCATTCAGAGTGAGTAAATGAAACAGTAGGCAAATCACAACATGATTTAGAACTTTGTTAATGGAAAAGTGTAATATTATTTCCGTATTGCAACTTGCAAAAATTCATTCAGAGTGAGTAAATGAAACAGTAGGCAAATCACAACATGATTTAGAACTTTGGTAATGGAAAAGTGTAATATTATTTCCGTATTGCAATGCAACTTTGCAAAAATTCATTCAGAGTGAGTGAATGAAACAGTACAGCAAAAAAATGTAATCCAGTGGGTGAATCACAACATGATTTAGAACTTTGTTAATGGAAAAGTGTAATATTATTTCCGTATTGCAATGTAACTTGCAAAAATTCATCGATTCATCGTTTCATGAATGAAACAGTACAGCAAAAAAATGTAATCCAGAGTGGAATCATAACATGATTTAGATTTTTGGTATAATGGAAAAGTGTAATATTATTTCCGTATTGCATTGCAACTTGCAAAAATTCATTCAGAGTGAGTAAATGAAACAGTAGGCAAATCACAACATGATTTAGAACTTTGTTAATGGAAAAGTGTAATATTATTTCCGTATTGCAACTTGCAAAAATTCATTCAGAGTGAGTAAATGAAACAGTAGGCAAATCACAACATGATTTAGAACTTTGGTAATGGAAAAGTGTAATATTATTTCCGTATTGCAATGCAACTTGCAAAAATTCATTCAGAGTGAGTGAATGAAACAGTACAGCAAAAAAATGTAATCCAGTGGGTGAATCACAACATGATTTAGAACTTTGTTAATGGAAAAGTGTAATATTATTTCCGTATTGCAATGTAACTTGCAAAAATTCAGCGATTCATCGTTTCATGAATGAAACAGTACAGCAAAAAAATGTAATCCAGAGTGGAGTCATAACATGATTTAGATCTTTGTTTAGAACTTTTTCCGTAATTGCAATGCAACTTGCAAAAATTCATCGATTCATCGTTTCATGAATGAAACAGTACAGCAAAAAAATGTAATCCAGAGTGGAATCATAACATGATTTAGATTTTTGGTATAATGGAAAAGTGTAATATTATTTCCGTATTGCATTGCAACTTGCAAAAATTCATTCAGAGTGAGTAAATGAAACAGTAGGCAAATCACAACATGATTTAGAACTTTGTTAATGGAAAAGTGTAATATTATTTCCTTATTGCAATGCAACTTGCAAAAATTCATTCAGAGTGAGTGAATGAAACAGTACAGCAAAAAAATGTAATCACAACATGATTTAGAACTTTGTTAATGGAAAAGTGTAATATTATTTCCGTATTGCAATGCAACTTGCAAAAATTCATCGATTCATCGTTTCATGAATGAAACAGTACAGCAAAAAAATGTAATCCAGAGTGGAATCATAACATGATTTAGATTTTTGGTATAATGGAAAAGTGTAATATTATTTCCGTATTGCATTGCAACTTGCAAAAATTCATTCAGAGTGAGTAAATGAAACAGTAGGCAAATCACAACATGATTTAGAACTTTGTTAATGGAAAAGTGTAATATTATTTCCGTATTGCAACTTGCAAAAATTCATTCAGAGTGAGTAAATGAAACAGTAGGCAAATCACAACATGATTTAGAACTTTGGTAATGGAAAAGTGTAATATTATTTCCGTATTGCAATGCAACTTGCAAAAATTCATTCAGAGTGAGTGAATGAAACAGTACAGCAAAAAAATGTAATCCAGTGGGTGAATCACAACATGATTTAGAACTTTGTTAATGGAAAAGTGTAATATTATTTCCGTATTGCAATGTAACTTGCAAAAATTCAGCGATTCATCGTTTCATGAATGAAACAGTACAGCAAAAAAATGTAATCCAGAGTGGAGTCATAACATGATTTAGATCTTTGTTTAGAACTTTTTCCGTAATTGCAATGCAACTTGCAAAAATTCATCGATTCATCGTTTCATGAATGAAACAGTACAGCAAAAAAATGTAATCCAGAGTGGAATCATAACATGATTTAGATTTTTGGTATAATGGAAAAGTGTAATATTATTTCCGTATTGCATTGCAACTTGCAAAAATTCATTCAGAGTGAGTAAATGAAACAGTAGGCAAATCACAACATGATTTAGAACTTTGTTAATGGAAAAGTGTAATATTATTTCCGTATTGCAACTTGCAAAAATTCATTCAGAGTGAGTAAATGAAACAGTAGGCAAATCACAACATGATTTAGAACTTTGGTAATGGAAAAGTGTAATATTATTTCCGTATTGCAATGCAACTTTGCAAAAATTCATTCAGAGTGAGTGAATGAAACAGTACAGCAAAAAAATGTAATCCAGTGGGTGAATCACAACATGATTTAGAACTTTGTTAATGGAAAAGTGTAATATTATTTCCGTATTGCAATGTAACTTGCAAAAATTCATCGATTCATCGTTTCATGAATGAAACAGTACAGCAAAAAAATGTAATCCAGAGTGGAATCATAACATGATTTAGATTTTTGGTATAATGGAAAAGTGTAATATTATTTCCGTATTGCATTGCAACTTGCAAAAATTCATTCAGAGTGAGTAAATGAAACAGTAGGCAAATCACAACATGATTTAGAACTTTGTTAATGGAAAAGTGTAATATTATTTCCGTATTGCAACTTGCAAAAATTCATTCAGAGTGAGTAAATGAAACAGTAGGCAAATCACAACATGATTTAGAACTTTGGTAATGGAAAAGTGTAATATTATTTCCGTATTGCAATGCAACTTGCAAAAATTCATTCAGAGTGAGTGAATGAAACAGTACAGCAAAAAAATGTAATCCAGTGGGTGAATCACAACATGATTTAGAACTTTGTTAATGGAAAAGTGTAATATTATTTCAGTATTGCAATGTAACTTGCAAAAATTCAGCGATTCATCGTTTCATGAATGAAACAGTACAGCAAAAAAATGTAATCCAGAGTGGAGTCATAACATGATTTAGATCTTTGTTTAGAACTTTTTCCGTAATTGCAATGCAACTTGCAAAAATTCATCGATTCATCGTTTCATGAATGAAACAGTACAGCAAAAAAATGTAATCCAGAGTGGAATCATAACATGATTTAGATTTTTGGTATAATGGAAAAGTGTAATATTATTTCCGTATTGCATTGCAACTTGCAAAAATTCATTCAGAGTGAGTAAATGAAACAGTAGGCAAATCACAACATGATTTAGAACTTTGTTAATGGAAAAGTGTAATATTATTTCCTTATTGCAATGCAACTTGCAAAAATTCATTCAGAGTGAGTGAATGAAACAGTACAGCAAAAAAATGTAATCACAACATGATTTAGAACTTTGTTAATGGAAAAGTGTAATATTATTTCCGTATTGCAATGCAACTTGCAAAAATTCATCGATTCATCGTTTCATGAATGAAACAGTACAGCAAAAAAATGTAATCCAGAGTGGAATCATAACATGATTTAGATTTTTGGTATAATGGAAAAGTGTAATATTATTTCCGTATTGCATTGCAACTTGCAAAAATTCATTCAGAGTGAGTAAATGAAACAGTAGGCAAATCACAACATGATTTAGAACTTTGTTAATGGAAAAGTGTAATATTATTTCCGTATTGCAACTTGCAAAAATTCATTCAGAGTGAGTAAATGAAACAGTAGGCAAATCACAACATGATTTAGAACTTTGGTAATGGAAAAGTGTAATATTATTTCCGTATTGCAATGCAACTTGCAAAAATTCATTCAGAGTGAGTGAATGAAACAGTACAGCAAAAAAATGTAATCCAGTGGGTGAATCACAACATGATTTAGAACTTTGTTAATGGAAAAGTGTAATATTATTTCCGTATTGCAATGTAACTTGCAAAAATTCAGCGATTCATCGTTTCATGAATGAAACAGTACAGCAAAAAAATGTAATCCAGAGTGGAGTCATAACATGATTTAGATCTTTGTTTAGAACTTTTTCCGTAATTGCAATGCAACTTGCAAAAATTCATCGATTCATCGTTTCATGAATGAAACAGTACAGCAAAAAAATGTAATCCAGAGTGGAATCATAACATGATTTAGATTTTTGGTATAATGGAAAAGTGTAATATTATTTCCGTATTGCATTGCAACTTGCAAAAATTCATTCAGAGTGAGTAAATGAAACAGTAGGCAAATCACAACATGATTTAGAACTTTGTTAATGGAAAAGTGTAATATTATTTCCTTATTGCAATGCAACTTGCAAAAATTCATTCAGAGTGAGTGAATGAAACAGTACAGCAAAAAAATGTAATCACAACATGATTTAGAACTTTGTTAATGGAAAAGTGTAATATTATTTCCGTATTGCAATGCAACTTGCAAAAATTCATCGATTCATCGTTTCATGAATGAAACAGTACAGCAAAAAAATGTAATCCAGAGTGGAATCATAACATGATTTAGATTTTTGGTATAATGGAAAAGTGTAATATTATTTCCGTATTGCATTGCAACTTGCAAAAATTCATTCAGAGTGAGTAAATGAAACAGTAGGCAAATCACAACATGATTTAGAACTTTGTTAATGGAAAAGTGTAATATTATTTCCGTATTGCAACTTGCAAAAATTCATTCAGAGTGAGTAAATGAAACAGTAGGCAAATCACAACATGATTTAGAACTTTGTTAATGGAAAAGTGTAAAATTATTTCCGTATTGCAATGCAACTTGCAAAAATTAATCGATTCATCGTTTCATGAATGAAACAGTACAGCAAAAAAATGTAATCCAGAGTGGAATCATAACATGATTTAGATTTTTGGTATAATGGAAAAGTGTAATATTATTTCCGTATTGCATTGCAACTTGCAAAAATTCATTCAGAGTGAGTAAATGAAACAGTAGGCAAATCACAACATGATTTAGAACTTTGTTAATGGAAAAGTGTAATATTATTTCCGTATTGCAACTTGCAAAAATTCATTCAGAGTGAGTAAATGAAACAGTAGGCAAATCACAACATGATTTAGATTTTTGGTATAATGGAAAAGTGTAATATTATTTCCGTATTGCAATGCAACTTGCAAAAATTCATTCAGAATGAGTGAATGAAACAGTACAGCAAAAAAATGTAATCCAGAGTGGAGTCATAACATGATTTAGATCTTTGTTTAGAACTTTTTCCGTAATTGCAATGCAACTTGCAAAAATTCATCGATTCATCGTTTCATGAATGAAACAGTACAGCAAAAAAATTTAATCCAGAGTGGAATCATAACATGATTTAGATTTTTGGTATAATGGAAAAGTGTAATATTATTTCCGTATTGCATTGCAACTTGCAAAAATTCATTCAGAGTGAGTAAATGAAACAGTAGGCAAATCACAACATGATTTAGAACTTTGTTAATGGAAAAGTGTAATATTATTTCCGTATTGCAATGCAACTTGCAAAAATTCATCGATTCATCGTTTCATGAATGAAACAGTACAGCAAAAAAATGTAATCCAGAGTAGAATCATAACATGATTTAGATTTTTGGTATAATGGAAAAGTGTAATATTATTTCCGTATTGCAATGCAACTTGCAAAAATTCATTCAGAGTGAGTGAATGAAACAGTACAGCAAAAAAATGTAATCCAGTGGGTGAATCACAACATGATTTAGAACTTTGTTAATGGAAAAGTGTGATATTATTTCCGTATTGCAATGCAACTTGCAAAAATTCAGCGATTCATCGTTTCATGAATGAAACAGTACAGCAAAAAAATGTAATCCAGAGTGGAGTCATAACATGATTTAGATCTTTGTTTAGAACTTTTTCCGTAATTGCAATGCAACTTGCAAAAATTCATCGATTCATCGTTTCATGAATGAAACAGTACAGCAAAAAAATGTAATCCAGAGTGGAATCATAACATGATTTAGATTTTTGGTATAATGGAAAAGTGTAATATTATTTCCGTATTGCAACTTGCAAAAATTCATTCAGAGTGAGTAAATGAAACAGTAGGCAAATCACAACATGATTTAGAACTTTGTTAATGGAAAAGTGTAATATTATTTCCTTATTGCAATGCAACTTGCAAAAATTCATTCAGAGTGAGTGAATGAAACAGTACAGCAAAAAAATGTAATCACAACATGATTTAGAACTTTGTTAATGGAAAAGTGTAATATTATTTCCGTATTGCAATGCAACTTGCAAAAATTCATCGATTCATCGTTTCATGAATGAAACAGTACAGCAAAAAAATGTAATCCAGAGTGGAATCATAACATGATTTAGATTTTTGGTATAATGGAAAAGTGTAATATTATTTCCGTATTGCATTGCAACTTGCAAAAATTCATTCAGAGTGAGTAAATGAAACAGTAGGCAAATCACAACATGATTTAGAACTTTGTTAATGGAAAAGTGTAATATTATTTCCGTATTGCAACTTGCAAAAATTCATTCAGAGTGAGTAAATGAAACAGTAGGCAAATCACAACATGATTTAGAACTTTGTTAATGGAAAAGTGTAAAATTATTTCCGTATCGCAATGCAACTTGCAAAAATTAATCGATTCATCGTTTCATGAATGAAACAGTACAGCAAAAAAATGTAATCCAGAGTGGAATCATAACATGATTTAGATTTTTGGTATAATGGAAAAGTGTAATATTATTTCCGTATTGCATTGCAACTTGCAAAAATTCATTCAGAGTGAGTAAATGAAACAGTAGGCAAATCACAACATGATTTAGAACTTTGTTAATGGAAAAGTGTAATATTATTTCCGTATTGCAACTTGCAAAAATTCATTCAGAGTGAGTAAATGAAACAGTAGGCAAATCACAACATGATTTAGAACTTTGGTAATGGAAAAGTGTAATATTATTTCCGTATTGCAATGCAACTTTGCAAAAATTCATTCAGAGTGAGTGAATGAAACAGTACAGCAAAAAAATGTAATCCAGTGGGTGAATCACAACATGATTTAGAACTTTGTTAATGGAAAAGTGTAATATTATTTCCGTATTGCAATGTAACTTGCAAAAATTCATCGATTCATCGTTTCATGAATGAAACAGTACAGCAAAAAAATGTAATCCAGAGTGGAATCATAACATGATTTAGATTTTTGGTATAATGGAAAAGTGTAATATTATTTCCGTATTGCATTGCAACTTGCAAAAATTCATTCAGAGTGAGTAAATGAAACAGTAGGCAAATCACAACATGATTTAGAACTTTGTTAATGGAAAAGTGTAATATTATTTCCGTATTGCAACTTGCAAAAATTCATTCAGAGTGAGTAAATGAAACAGTAGGCAAATCACAACATGATTTAGAACTTTGGTAATGGAAAAGTGTAATATTATTTCCGTATTGCAATGCAACTTGCAAAAATTCATTCAGAGTGAGTGAATGAAACAGTACAGCAAAAAAATGTAATCCAGTGGGTGAATCACAACATGATTTAGAACTTTGTTAATGGAAAAGTGTAATATTATTTCAGTATTGCAATGTAACTTGCAAAAATTCAGCGATTCATCGTTTCATGAATGAAACAGTACAGCAAAAAAATGTAATCCAGAGTGGAGTCATAACATGATTTAGATCTTTGTTTAGAACTTTTTCCGTAATTGCAATGCAACTTGCAAAAATTCATCGATTCATCGTTTCATGAATGAAACAGTACAGCAAAAAAATGTAATCCAGAGTGGAATCATAACATGATTTAGATTTTTGGTATAATGGAAAAGTGTAATATTATTTCCGTATTGCATTGCAACTTGCAAAAATTCATTCAGAGTGAGTAAATGAAACAGTAGGCAAATCACAACATGATTTAGAACTTTGTTAATGGAAAAGTGTAATATTATTTCCTTATTGCAATGCAACTTGCAAAAATTCATTCAGAGTGAGTGAATGAAACAGTACAGCAAAAAAATGTAATCACAACATGATTTAGAACTTTGTTAATGGAAAAGTGTAATATTATTTCCGTATTGCAATGCAACTTGCAAAAATTCATCGATTCATCGTTTCATGAATGAAACAGTACAGCAAAAAAATGTAATCCAGAGTGGAATCATAACATGATTTAGATTTTTGGTATAATGGAAAAGTGTAATATTATTTCCGTATTGCATTGCAACTTGCAAAAATTCATTCAGAGTGAGTAAATGAAACAGTAGGCAAATCACAACATGATTTAGAACTTTGTTAATGGAAAAGTGTAATATTATTTCCGTATTGCAACTTGCAAAAATTCATTCAGAGTGAGTAAATGAAACAGTAGGCAAATCACAACATGATTTAGAACTTTGGTAATGGAAAAGTGTAATATTATTTCCGTATTGCAATGCAACTTGCAAAAATTCATTCAGAGTGAGTGAATGAAACAGTACAGCAAAAAAATGTAATCCAGTGGGTGAATCACAACATGATTTAGAACTTTGTTAATGGAAAAGTGTAATATTATTTCCGTATTGCAATGTAACTTGCAAAAATTCAGCGATTCATCGTTTCATGAATGAAACAGTACAGCAAAAAAATGTAATCCAGAGTGGAGTCATAACATGATTTAGATCTTTGTTTAGAACTTTTTCCGTAATTGCAATGCAACTTGCAAAAATTCATCGATTCATCGTTTCATGAATGAAACAGTACAGCAAAAAAATGTAATCCAGAGTGGAATCATAACATGATTTAGATTTTTGGTATAATGGAAAAGTGTAATATTATTTCCGTATTGCATTGCAACTTGCAAAAATTCATTCAGAGTGAGTAAATGAAACAGTAGGCAAATCACAACATGATTTAGAACTTTGTTAATGGAAAAGTGTAATATTATTTCCTTATTGCAATGCAACTTGCAAAAATTCATTCAGAGTGAGTGAATGAAACAGTACAGCAAAAAAATGTAATCACAACATGATTTAGAACTTTGTTAATGGAAAAGTGTAATATTATTTCCGTATTGCAATGCAACTTGCAAAAATTCATCGATTCATCGTTTCATGAATGAAACAGTACAGCAAAAAAATGTAATCCAGAGTGGAATCATAACATGATTTAGATTTTTGGTATAATGGAAAAGTGTAATATTATTTCCGTATTGCATTGCAACTTGCAAAAATTCATTCAGAGTGAGTAAATGAAACAGTAGGCAAATCACAACATGATTTAGAACTTTGTTAATGGAAAAGTGTAATATTATTTCCGTATTGCAACTTGCAAAAATTCATTCAGAGTGAGTAAATGAAACAGTAGGCAAATCACAACATGATTTAGAACTTTGTTAATGGAAAAGTGTAAAATTATTTCCGTATTGCAATGCAACTTGCAAAAATTAATCGATTCATCGTTTCATGAATGAAACAGTACAGCAAAAAAATGTAATCCAGAGTGGAATCATAACATGATTTAGATTTTTGGTATAATGGAAAAGTGTAATATTATTTCCGTATTGCATTGCAACTTGCAAAAATTCATTCAGAGTGAGTAAATGAAACAGTAGGCAAATCACAACATGATTTAGAACTTTGTTAATGGAAAAGTGTAATATTATTTCCGTATTGCAACTTGCAAAAATTCATTCAGAGTGAGTAAATGAAACAGTAGGCAAATCACAACATGATTTAGATTTTTGGTATAATGGAAAAGTGTAATATTATTTCCGTATTGCAATGCAACTTGCAAAAATTCATTCAGAATGAGTGAATGAAACAGTACAGCAAAAAAATGTAATCCAGAGTGGAGTCATAACATGATTTAGATCTTTGTTTAGAACTTTTTCCGTAATTGCAATGCAACTTGCAAAAATTCATCGATTCATCGTTTCATGAATGAAACAGTACAGCAAAAAAATTTAATCCAGAGTGGAATCATAACATGATTTAGATTTTTGGTATAATGGAAAAGTGTAATATTATTTCCGTATTGCATTGCAACTTGCAAAAATTCATTCAGAGTGAGTAAATGAAACAGTAGGCAAATCACAACATGATTTAGAACTTTGTTAATGGAAAAGTGTAATATTATTTCCGTATTGCAATGCAACTTGCAAAAATTCATCGATTCATCGTTTCATGAATGAAACAGTACAGCAAAAAAATGTAATCCAGAGTAGAATCATAACATGATTTAGATTTTTGGTATAATGGAAAAGTGTAATATTATTTCCGTATTGCAATGCAACTTGCAAAAATTCATTCAGAGTGAGTGAATGAAACAGTACAGCAAAAAAATGTAATCCAGTGGGTGAATCACAACATGATTTAGAACTTTGTTAATGGAAAAGTGTGATATTATTTCCGTATTGCAATGCAACTTGCAAAAATTCAGCGATTCATCGTTTCATGAATGAAACAGTACAGCAAAAAAATGTAATCCAGAGTGGAGTCATAACATGATTTAGATCTTTGTTTAGAACTTTTTCCGTAATTGCAATGCAACTTGCAAAAATTCATCGATTCATCGTTTCATGAATGAAACAGTACAGCAAAAAAATGTAATCCAGAGTGGAATCATAACATGATTTAGATTTTTGGTATAATGGAAAAGTGTAATATTATTTCCGTATTGCAACTTGCAAAAATTCATTCAGAGTGAGTAAATGAAACAGTAGGCAAATCACAACATGATTTAGAACTTTGTTAATGGAAAAGTGTAATATTATTTCCTTATTGCAATGCAACTTGCAAAAATTCATTCAGAGTGAGTGAATGAAACAGTACAGCAAAAAAATGTAATCACAACATGATTTAGAACTTTGTTAATGGAAAAGTGTAATATTATTTCCGTATTGCAATGCAACTTGCAAAAATTCATCGATTCATCGTTTCATGAATGAAACAGTACAGCAAAAAAATGTAATCCAGAGTGGAATCATAACATGATTTAGATTTTTGGTATAATGGAAAAGTGTAATATTATTTCCGTATTGCATTGCAACTTGCAAAAATTCATTCAGAGTGAGTAAATGAAACAGTAGGCAAATCACAACATGATTTAGAACTTTGTTAATGGAAAAGTGTAATATTATTTCCGTATTGCAACTTGCAAAAATTCATTCAGAGTGAGTAAATGAAACAGTAGGCAAATCACAACATGATTTAGAACTTTGTTAATGGAAAAGTGTAAAATTATTTCCGTATCGCAATGCAACTTGCAAAAATTAATCGATTCATCGTTTCATGAATGAAACAGTACAGCAAAAAAATGTAATCCAGAGTGGAATCATAACATGATTTAGATTTTTGGTATAATGGAAAAGTGTAATATTATTTCCGTATTGCATTGCAACTTGCAAAAATTCATTCAGAGTGAGTAAATGAAACAGTAGGCAAATCACAACATGATTTAGAACTTTGTTAATGGAAAAGTGTAATATTATTTCCGTATTGCAACTTGCAAAAATTCATTCAGAGTGAGTAAATGAAACAGTAGGCAAATCACAACATGATTTAGATTTTTGGTATAATGGAAAAGTGTAATATTATTTCCGTATTGCAATGCAACTTGCAAAAATTCATTCAGAATGAGTGAATGAAACAGTACAGCAAAAAAATGTAATCCAGAGTGGAGTCATAACATGATTTAGATCTTTGTTTAGAACTTTTTCCGTAATTGCAATGCAACTTGCAAAAATTCATCGATTCATCGTTTCATGAATGAAACAGTACAGCAAAAAAATGTAATCCAGAGTGGAATCATAACATGATTTAGATTTTTGGTATAATGGAAAAGTGTAATATTATTTCCGTATTGCATTGCAACTTGCAAAAATTCATTCAGAGTGAGTAAATGAAACAGTAGGCAAATCACAACATGATTTAGAACTTTGTTAATGGAAAAGTGTAATATTATTTCCGTATTGCAATGCAACTTGCAAAAATTCATCGATTCATCGTTTCATGAATGAAACAGTACAGCAAAAAAATGTAATCCAGAGTAGAATCATAACATGATTTAGATTTTTGGTATAATGGAAAAGTGTAATATTATTTCCGTATTGCAATGCAACTTGCAAAAATTCATTCAGAGTGAGTGAATGAAACAGTACAGCAAAAAAATGTAATCCAGTGGGTGAATCACAACATGATTTAGAACTTTGTTAATGGAAAAGTGTGATATTATTTCCGTATTGCAATGCAACTTGCAAAAATTCAGCGATTCATCGTTTCATGAATGAAACAGTACAGCAAAAAAATGTAATCCAGAGTGGAGTCATAACATGATTTAGATCTTTGTTTAGAACTTTTTCCGTAATTGCAATGCAACTTGCAAAAATTCATCGATTCATCGTTTCATGAATGAAACAGTACAGCAAAAAAATGTAATCCAGAGTGGAATCATAACATGATTTAGATTTTTGGTATAATGGAAAAGTGTAATATTATTTCCGTATTGCAACTTGCAAAAATTCATTCAGAGTGAGTAAATGAAACAGTAGGCAAATCACAACATGATTTAGAACTTTGTTAATGGAAAAGTGTAAAATTATTTCCGTATTGCAATGCAACTTGCAAAAATTAATCGATTCATCGTTTCATGAATGAAACAGTACAGCAAAAAAATGTAATCCAGAGTGGAATCATAACATGATTTAGATCTTTGGTAATGGAAAAGTGTAATATTATTTCCGTATTGCAATGCAACTTGCAAAAATTCATTCAGAGTGAGTGAATGAAACAGTACAGCAAAAAAATGTAATCCAGTGGGTGAATCACAACATGATTTAGAACTTTGTTAATGGAAAAGTGTAATATTATTTCCGTATTGCAATGCAACTTGCAAAAATTCATTCAGAGTGAGTGAATGAAACAGTACAGCAAAAAAATGTAATCCAGAGTGGAGTCATAACATGATTTAGATCTTTGTTTAGAACTTTTTCCGTAATTGCAATGCAACTTGCAAAAATTCATCGATTCATCGTTTCATGAATGAAACAGTACAGCAAAAAAATGTAATCCAGAGTGGAATCATAACATGATTTAGATTTTTGGTATAATGGAAAAGTGTAATATTATTTCCGTATTGCATTGCAACTTGCAAAAATTCATTCAGAGTGAGTAAATGAAACAGTAGGCAAATCACAACATGATTTAGAACTTTGTTAATGGAAAAGTGTAATATTATTTCCGTATTGCATTGCAACTTGCAAAAATTCATTCAGAGTGAGTAAATGAAACAGTAGGCAAATCACAACATGATTTAGAACTTTGTTAATGGAAAAGTGTAAAATTATTTCCGTATTGCAATGCAACTTGCAAAAATTAATCGATTCATCGTTTCATGAATGAAACAGTACAGCAAAAAAATGTAATCCAGAGTGGAATCATAACATGATTTAGATTTTTGGTATAATGGAAAAGTGTAATATTATTTCCGTATTGCAACTTGCAAAAATTCATTCAGAGTGAGTAAATGAAACAGTAGGCAAATCACAACATGATTTAGAACTTTGTTAATGGAAAAGTGTAAAATTATTTCCGTATTGCAATGCAACTTGCAAAAATTAATCGATTCATCGTTTCATGAATGAAACAGTACAGCAAAAAAATGTAATCCAGAGTGGAATCATAACATGATTTAGATCTTTGGTAATGGAAAAGTGTAATATTATTTCCGTATTGCAATGCAACTTGCAAAAATTCATTCAGAGTGAGTGAATGAAACAGTACAGCAAAAAAATGTAATCCAGTGGGTGAATCACAACATGATTTAGAACTTTGTTAATGGAAAAGTGTAATATTATTTCCGTATTGCAATGCAACTTGCAAAAATTCATTCAGAGTGAGTGAATGAAACAGTACAGCAAAAAAATGTAATCCAGAGTGGAGTCATAACATGATTTAGATCTTTGTTTAGAACTTTTTCCGTAATTGCAATGCAACTTGCAAAAATTCATCGATTCATCGTTTCATGAATGAAACAGTACAGCAAAAAAATGTAATCCAGAGTGGAATCATAACATGATTTAGATTTTTGGTATAATGGAAAAGTGTAATATTATTTCCGTATTGCATTGCAACTTGCAAAAATTCATTCAGAGTGAGTAAATGAAACAGTAGGCAAATCACAACATGATTTAGAACTTTGTTAATGGAAAAGTGTAATATTATTTCCGTATTGCAACTTGCAAAAATTCATTCAGAGTGAGTAAATGAAACAGTAGGCAAATCACAACATGATTTAGAACTTTGTTAATGGAAAAGTGTAAAATTATTTCCGTATTGCAATGCAACTTGCAAAAATTAATCGATTCATCGTTTCATGAATGAAACAGTACAGCAAAAAAATGTAATCCAGAGTGGAATCATAACATGATTTAGATCTTTGGTAATGGAAAAGTGTAATATTATTTCCGTATTGCAATGCAACTTGCAAAAATTCATTCAGAGTGAGTGAATGAAACAGTACAGCAAAAAAATGTAATCCAGTGGGTGAATCACAACATGATTTAGAACTTTGTTAATGGAAAAGTGTAATATTATTTCCGTATTGCAATGCAACTTGCAAAAATTCATTCAGAGTGAGTGAATGAAACAGTACAGCAAAAAAATGTAATCCAGAGTGGAGTCATAACATGATTTAGATCTTTGTTTAGAACTTTTTCCGTAATTGCAATGCAACTTGCAAAAATTCATCGATTCATCGTTTCATGAATGAAACAGTACAGCAAAAAAATGTAATCCAGAGTGGAATCATAACATGATTTAGATTTTTGGTATAATGGAAAAGTGTAATATTATTTCCGTATTGCATTGCAACTTGCAAAAATTCATTCAGAGTGAGTAAATGAAACAGTAGGCAAATCACAACATGATTTAGAACTTTGTTAATGGAAAAGTGTAATATTATTTCCGTATTGCATTGCAACTTGCAAAAATTCATTCAGAGTGAGTAAATGAAACAGTAGGCAAATCACAACATGATTTAGAACTTTGTTAATGGAAAAGTGTAAAATTATTTCCGTATTGCAATGCAACTTGCAAAAATTAATCGATTCATCGTTTCATGAATGAAACAGTACAGCAAAAAAATGTAATCCAGAGTGGAATCATAACATGATTTAGATTTTTGGTATAATGGAAAAGTGTAATATTATTTCCGTATTGCAACTTGCAAAAATTCATTCAGAGTGAGTAAATGAAACAGTAGGCAAATCACAACATGATTTAGAACTTTGTTAATGGAAAAGTGTAAAATTATTTCCGTATTGCAATGCAACTTGCAAAAATTAATCGATTCATCGTTTCATGAATGAAACAGTACAGCAAAAAAATGTAATCCAGAGTGGAATCATAACATGATTTAGATCTTTGGTAATGGAAAAGTGTAATATTATTTCCGTATTGCAATGCAACTTGCAAAAATTCATTCAGAGTGAGTGAATGAAACAGTACAGCAAAAAAATGTAATCCAGTGGGTGAATCACAACATGATTTAGAACTTTGTTAATGGAAAAGTGTAATATTATTTCCGTATTGCAATGCAACTTGCAAAAATTCATTCAGAGTGAGTGAATGAAACAGTACAGCAAAAAAATGTAATCCAGAGTGGAGTCATAACATGATTTAGATCTTTGTTTAGAACTTTTTCCGTAATTGCAATGCAACTTGCAAAAATTCATCGATTCATCGTTTCATGAATGAAACAGTACAGCAAAAAAATGTAATCCAGAGTGGAATCATAACATGATTTAGATTTTTGGTATAATGGAAAAGTGTAATATTATTTCCGTATTGCATTGCAACTTGCAAAAATTCATTCAGAGTGAGTAAATGAAACAGTAGGCAAATCACAACATGATTTAGAACTTTGTTAATGGAAAAGTGTAATATTATTTCCGTATTGCAACTTGCAAAAATTCATTCAGAGTGAGTAAATGAAACAGTAGGCAAATCACAACATGATTTAGAACTTTGTTAATGGAAAAGTGTAAAATTATTTCCGTATTGCAATGCAACTTGCAAAAATTAATCGATTCATCGTTTCATGAATGAAACAGTACAGCAAAAAAATGTAATCCAGAGTGGAATCATAACATGATTTAGATTTTTGGTATAATGGAAAAGTGTAATATTATTTCCGTATTGCATTGCAACTTGCAAAAATTCATTCAGAGTGAGTAAATGAAACAGTAGGCAAATCACAACATGATTTAGAACTTTGTTAATGGAAAAGTGTAATATTATTTCCGTATTGCAACTTGCAAAAATTCATTCAGAGTGAGTAAATGAAACAGTAGGCAAATCACAACATGATTTAGATTTTTGGTATAATGGAAAAGTGTAATATTATTTCCGTATTGCATTGCAACTTGCAAAAATTCATTCAGAGTGAGTAAATGAAACAGTAGGCAAATCACAACATGATTTAGAACTTTGTTAATGGAAAAGTGTAATATTATTTCCGTATTGCAATGCAACTTGCAAAAATTCATCGATTCATCGTTTCATGAATGAAACAGTACAGCAAAAAAATGTAATCCAGAGTAGAATCATAACATGATTTAGATTTTTGGTATAATGGAAAAGTGTAATATTATTTCCGTATTGCAATGCAACTTGCAAAAATTCATTCAGAGTGAGTGAATGAAACAGTACAGCAAAAAAATTTAATCCAGTGGGTGAATCACAACATGATTTAGAACTTTGTTAATGGAAAAGTGTGATATTATTTCCGTATTGCAATGCAACTTGCAAAAATTCAGCGATTCATCGTTTCATGAATGAAACAGTACAGCAAAAAAATGTAATCCAGAGTGGAGTCATAACATGATTTAGATCTTTGTTTAGAACTTTTTCCGTAATTGCAATGCAACTTGCAAAAATTCATCGATTCATCGTTTCATGAATGAAACAGTACAGCAAAAAAATGTAATCCAGAGTGGAATCATAACATGATTTAGATTTTTGGTATAATGGAAAAGTGTAATATTATTTCCGTATTGCAACTTGCAAAAATTCATTCAGAGTGAGTAAATGAAACAGTAGGCAAATCACAACATGATTTAGAACTTTGTTAATGGAAAAGTGTAAAATTATTTCCGTATTGCAATGCAACTTGCAAAAATTAATCGATTCATCGTTTCATGAATGAAACAGTACAGCAAAAAAATGTAATCCAGAGTGGAATCATAACATGATTTAGATCTTTGGTAATGGAAAAGTGTAATATTATTTCCGTATTGCAATGCAACTTGCAAAAATTCATTCAGAGTGAGTGAATGAAACAGTACAGCAAAAAAATGTAATCCAGTGGGTGAATCACAACATGATTTAGAACTTTGTTAATGGAAAAGTGTAATATTATTTCCGTATTGCAATGCAACTTGCAAAAATTCATTCAGAGTGAGTGAATGAAACAGTACAGCAAAAAAATGTAATCCAGAGTGGAGTCATAACATGATTTAGATCTTTGTTTAGAACTTTTTCCGTAATTGCAATGCAACTTGCAAAAATTCATCGATTCATCGTTTCATGAATGAAACAGTACAGCAAAAAAATGTAATCCAGAGTGGAATCATAACATGATTTAGATCTTTGTTTAGAACTTTTTCCGTAATTGCAATGCAACTTGCAAAAATTCATCGATTCATCGTTTCATGAATGAAACAGTACAGCAAAAAAATGTAATCCAGAGTGGAATCATAACATGATTTAGATTTTTGGTATAATGGAAAAGTGTAATATTATTTCCGTATTGCATTGCAACTTGCAAAAATTCATTCAGAGTCAGTAAATGAAACAGTAGGCAAATCACAACATGATTTAGAACTTTGTTAATGGAAAAGTGTAATATTATTTCCGTATTGCAATGCAACTTGCAAAAATTCATTCAGAGTGAGTGAATGAAACAGTACAGCAAAAAAATGTAATCCAGAGTGGAGTCATAACATGATTTAGATCTTTGTTTAGAACTTTTTCCGTAATTGCAATGCAACTTGCAAAAATTCATCGATTCATCGTTTCATGAATGAAACAGTACAGCAAAAAAATGTAATCCAGAGTGGAATCATAACATGATTTAGATTTTTGGTATAATGGAAAAGTGTAATATTATTTCCGTATTGCATTGCAACTTGCAAAAATTCATTCAGAGTGAGTAAATGAAACAGTAGGCAAATCACAACATGATTTAGAACTTTGTTAATGGAAAAGTGTAATATTATTTCCGTATTGCAATGCAACTTGCAAAAATTCATTCAGAGTGAGTGAATGAAACAGTACAGCAAAAAAATGTAATCACAACATGATTTAGAACTTTGTTAATGGAAAAGTGTAATATTATTTCCGTATTGCAATGCAACTTGCAAAAATTCATCGATTCATCGTTTCATGAATGAAACAGTACAGCAAAAAAATGTAATCCAGAGTGGAATCATAACATGATTTAGATTTTTGGTATAATGGAAAAGTGTAATATTATTTCCGTATTGCATTGCAACTTGCAAAAATTCATTCAGAGTGAGTAAATGAAACAGTAGGCAAATCACAACATGATTTAGAACTTTGTTAATGGAAAAGTGTAATATTATTTCCGTATTGCAACTTGCAAAAATTCATTCAGAGTGAGTAAATGAAACAGTAGGCAAATCACAACATGATTTAGAACTTTGTTAATGGAAAAGTGTAAAATTATTTCCGTATTGCAATGCAACTTGCAAAAATTAATCGATTCATCGTTTCATGAATGAAACAGTACAGCAAAAAAATGTAATCCAGAGTGGAATCATAACATGATTTAGATTTTTGGTATAATGGAAAAGTGTAATATTATTTCCGTATTGCATTGCAACTTGCAAAAATTCATTCAGAGTGAGTAAATGAAATAGTAGGCAAATCACAACATGATTTAGAACTTTGTTAATGGAAAAGTGTAATATTATTTCCGTATTGCAACTTGCAAAAATTCATTCAGAGTGAGTAAATGAAACAGTAGGCAAATCACAACATGATTTAGAACTTTGTTAATGGAAAAGTGTAAAATTATTTCCGTATTGCAATGCAACTTGCAAAAATTAATCGATTCATCGTTTCATGAATGAAACAGTACAGCAAAAAAATGTAATCCAGAGTGGAATCATAACATGATTTAGATTTTTGGTATAATGGAAAAGTGTAATATTATTTC
This sequence comes from Oncorhynchus mykiss, assembly GCF_013265735.2. NCBI lineage: Eukaryota > Metazoa > Chordata > Actinopteri > Salmoniformes > Salmonidae > Oncorhynchus > Oncorhynchus mykiss. The sequence goes on from NW_023493802.1 coordinate 69,748, forward strand.
CGTATTGCATTGCAACTTGCAAAAATTCATTCAGAGTGAGTAAATGAAACAGTAGGCAAATCACAACATGATTTAGAACTTTGTTAATGGAAAAGTGTAATATTATTTCCGTATTGCAACTTGCAAAAATTCATTCAGAGTGAGTAAATGAAACAGTAGGCAAATCACAACATGATTTAGAACTTTGTTAATGGAAAAGTGTAAAATTATTTCCGTATTGCAATGCAACTTGCAAAAATTAATCGATTCATCGTTTCATGAATGAAACAGTACAGCAAAAAAATGTAATCCAGAGTGGAATCATAACATGATTTAGATTTTTGGTATAATGAAAAAGTGTAATATTATTTCCGTATTGCATTGCAACTTGCAAAAATTCATTCAGAGTGAGTAAATGAAACAGTAGGCAAATCACAACATGATTTAGAACTTTGTTAATGGAAAAGTGTAATATTATTTCCGTATTGCAACTTGCAAAAATTCATTCAGAGTGAGTAAATGAAACAGTAGGCAAATCACAACATGATTTAGATTTTTGGTATAATGGAAAAGTGTAATATTATTTCCGTATTGCAATGCAACTTGCAAAAATTCATTCAGAATGAGTGAATGAAACAGTACAGCAAAAAAATGTAATCCAGAGTGGAGTCATAACATGATTTAGATCTTTGTTTAGAACTTTTTCCGTAATTGCAATGCAACTTGCAAAAATTCATCGATTCATCGTTTCATGAATGAAACAGTACAGCAAAAAAATGTAATCCAGAGTGGAATCATAACATGATTTAGATTTTTGGTATAATGGAAAAGTGTAATATTATTTCCGTATTGCATTGCAACTTGCAAAAATTCATTCAGAGTGAGTAAATGAAGCAGTAGGCAAATCACAACATGATTTAGAACTTTGTTAATGGAAAAGTGTGATATTATTTCCGTATTGCAATGCAACTTGCAAAAATTCAGCGATTCATCGTTTCATGAATGAAACAGTACAGCAAAAAAATGTAATCCAGAGTGGAGTCATAACATGATTTAGATCTTTGTTTAGAACTTTTTCCGTAATTGCAATGCAACTTGCAAAAATTCATCGATTCATCGTTTCATGAATGAAACAGTACAGCAAAAAAATGTAATCCAGAGTGGAATAATAACATGATTTAGATTTTTGGTATAATGGAAAAGTGTAATATTATTTCCGTATTGCAACTTGCAAAAATTCATTCAGAGTGAGTAAATGAAACAGTAGGCAAATCACAACATGATTTAGAACTTTGTTAATGGAAAAGTGTAAAATTATTTCCGTATTGCAATGCAACTTGCAAAAATTAATCGATTCATCGTTTCATGAATGAAACAGTACAGCAAAAAAATGTAATCCAGAGTGGAATCATAACATGATTTAGATCTTTGGTAATGGAAAAGTGTAATATTATTTCCGTATTGCAATGCAACTTGCAAAAATTCATTCAGAGTGAGTGAATGAAACAGTACAGCAAAAAAATGTAATCCAGTGGGTGAATCACAACATGATTTAGAACTTTGTTAATGGAAAAGTGTAATATTATTTCCGTATTGCAATGCAACTTGCAAAAATTCATTCAGAGTGAGTGAATGAAACAGTACAGCAAAAAAATGTAATCCAGAGTGGAGTCATAACATGATTTAGATCTTTGTTTAGAACTTTTTCCGTAATTGCAATGCAACTTGCAAAAATTCATCGATTCATCGTTTCATGAATGAAACAGTACAGCAAAAAAATGTAATCCAGAGTGGAATCATAACATGATTTAGATTTTTGGTATAATGGAAAAGTGTAATATTATTTCCGTATTGCATTGCAACTTGCAAAAATTCATTCAGAGTGAGTAAATGAAACAGTAGGCAAATCACAACATGATTTAGAACTTTGTTAATGGAAAAGTGTAATATTATTTCCGTATTGCAATGCAACTTGCAAAAATTCATTCAGAGTGAGTGAATGAAACAGTACAGCAAAAAAATGTAATCACAACATGATTTAGAACTTTGTTAATGGAAAAGTGTAATATTATTTCCGTATTGCAATGCAACTTGCAAAAATTCATCGATTCATCGTTTCATGAATGAAACAGTACAGCAAAAAAATGTAATCCAGAGTGGAATCATAACATGATTTAGATTTTTGGTATAATGGAAAAGTGTAATATTATTTCCGTATTGCATTGCAACTTGCAAAAATTCATTCAGAGTGAGTAAATGAAACAGTAGGCAAATCACAACATGATTTAGAACTTTGTTAATGGAAAAGTGTAATATTATTTCCGTATTGCAACTTGCAAAAATTCATTCAGAGTGAGTAAATGAAACAGTAGGCAAATCACAACATGATTTAGAACTTTGTTAATGGAAAAGTGTAAAATTATTTCCGTATTGCAATGCAACTTGCAAAAATTAATCGATTCATCGTTTCATGAATGAAACAGTACAGCAAAAAAATGTAATCCAGAGTGGAATCATAACATGATTTAGATTTTTGGTATAATGGAAAAGTGTAATATTATTTCCGTATTGCATTGCAACTTGCAAAAATTCATTCAGAGTGAGTAAATGAAACAGTAGGCAAATCACAACATGATTTAGAACTTTGTTAATGGAAAAGTGTAATATTATTTCCGTATTGCAACTTGCAAAAATTCATTCAGAGTGAGTAAATGAAACAGTAGGCAAATCACAACATGATTTAGATTTTTGGTATAATGGAAAAGTGTAATATTATTTCCGTATTGCAATGCAACTTGCAAAAATTCATTCAGAATGAGTGAATGAAACAGTACAGCAAAAAAATGTAATCCAGAGTGGAGTCATAACATGATTTAGATCTTTGTTTAGAACTTTTTCCGTAATTGCAATGCAACTTGCAAAAATTCATCGATTCATCGTTTCATGAATGAAACAGTACAGCAAAAAAATGTAATCCAGAGTGGAATCATAACATGATTTAGATTTTTGGTATAATGGAAAAGTGTAATATTATTTCCGTATTGCATTGCAACTTGCAAAAATTCATTCAGAGTGAGTAAATGAAACAGTAGGCAAATCACAACATGATTTAGAACTTTGTTAATGGAAAAGTGTAATATTATTTCCGTATTGCAATGCAACTTGCAAAAATTCATCGATTCATCGTTTCATGAATGAAACAGTACAGCAAAAAAATGTAATCCAGAGTAGAATCATAACATGATTTAGATTTTTGGTATAATGGAAAAGTGTAATATTATTTCCGTATTGCAATGCAACTTGCAAAAATTCATTCAGAGTGAGTGAATGAAACAGTACAGCAAAAAAATGTAATCCAGTGGGTGAATCACAACATGATTTAGAACTTTGTTAATGGAAAAGTGTGATATTATTTCCGTATTGCAATGCAACTTGCAAAAAATTCAGCGATTCATCGTTTCATGAATGAAACAGTACAGCAAAAAAATGTAATCCAGAGTGGAGTCATAACATGATTTAGATCTTTGTTTAGAACTTTTTCCGTAATTGCAATGCAACTTGCAAAAATTCATCGATTCATCGTTTCATGAATGAAACAGTACAGCAAAAAAATGTAATCCAGAGTGGAATCATAACATGATTTAGATTTTTGGTATAATGGAAAAGTGTAATATTATTTCCGTATTGCAACTTGCAAAAATTCATTCAGAGTGAGTAAATGAAACAGTAGGCAAATCACAACATGATTTAGAACTTTGTTAATGGAAAAGTGTAATATTATTTCCGTATTGCAATGCAACTTGCAAAAATTCATTCAGAGTGAGTGAATGAAACAGTACAGCAAAAAAATGTAATCACAACATGATTTAGAACTTTGTTAATGGAAAAGTGTAATATTATTTCCGTATTGCAATGCAACTTGCAAAAATTCATCGATTCATCGTTTCATGAATGAAACAGTACAGCAAAACAATGTAATCCAGAGTGGAATCATAACATGATTTAGATTTTTGGTATAATGGAAAAGTGTAATATTATTTCCGTATTGCATTGCAACTTGCAAAAATTCATTCAGAGTGAGTAAATGAAACAGTAGGCAAATCACAACATGATTTAGAACTTTGTTAATGGAAAAGTGTAATATTATTTCCGTATTGCAACTTGCAAAAATTCATTCAGAGTGAGTAAATGAAACAGTAGGCAAATCACAACATGATTTAGAACTTTGTTAATGGAAAAGTGTAAAATTATTTCCGTATTGCAATGCAACTTGCAAAAATTAATCGATTCATCGTTTCATGAATGAAACAGTACAGCAAAAAAATGTAATCCAGAGTGGAATCATAACATGATTTAGATTTTTGGTATAATGGAAAAGTGTAATATTATTTCCGTATTGCATTGCAACTTGCAAAAATTCATTCAGAGTGAGTAAATGAAACAGTAGGCAAATCACAACATGATTTAGAACTTTGTTAATGGAAAAGTGTAATATTATTTCCGTATTGCAACTTGCAAAAATTCATTCAGAGTGAGTAAATGAAACAGTAGGCAAATCACAACATGATTTAGATTTTTGGTATAATGGAAAAGTGTAATATTATTTCCGTATTGCAATGCAACTTGCAAAAATTCATTCAGAATGAGTGAATGAAACAGTACAGCAAAAAAATGTAATCCAGAGTGGAGTCATAACATGATTTAGATCTTTGTTTAGAACTTTTTCCGTAATTGCAATGCAACTTGCAAAAATTCATCGATTCATCGTTTCATGAATGAAACAGTACAGCAAAAAAATGTAATCCAGAGTGGAATCATAACATGATTTAGATTTTTGGTATAATGGAAAAGTGTAATATTATTTCCGTATTGCATTGCAACTTGCAAAAATTCATTCAGAGTGAGTAAATGAAACAGTAGGCAAATCACAACATGATTTAGAACTTTGTTAATGGAAAAGTGTAATATTATTTCCGTATTGCAATGCAACTTGCAAAAATTCATCGATTCATCGTTTCATGAATGAAACAGTACAGCAAAAAAATGTAATCCAGAGTAGAATCATAACATGATTTAGATTTTTGGTATAATGGAAAAGTGTAATATTATTTCCGTATTGCAATGCAACTTGCAAAAATTCATTCAGAGTGAGTGAATGAAACAGTACAGCAAAAAAATGTAATCCAGTGGGTGAATCACAACATGATTTAGAACTTTGTTAATGGAAAAGTGTAATATTATTTCCGTATTGCAATGTAACTTGCAAAAATTCATCGATTCATCGTTTCATGAATGAAACAGTACAGCAAAAAAATGTAATCCAGAGTGGAATCATAACATGATTTAGATTTTTGGTATAATGGAAAAGTGTAATATTATTTCCGTATTGCATTGCAACTTGCAAAAATTCATTCAGAGTGAGTAAATGAAACAGTAGGCAAATCACAACATGATTTAGAACTTTGTTAATGGAAAAGTGTAATATTATTTCCGTATTGCAACTTGCAAAAATTCATTCAGAGTGAGTAAATGAAACAGTAGGCAAATCACAACATGATTTAGAACTTTGGTAATGGAAAAGTGTAATATTATTTCCGTATTGCAATGCAACTTGCAAAAATTCATTCAGAGTGAGTGAATGAAACAGTACAGCAAAAAAATGTAATCCAGTGGGTGAATCACAACATGATTTAGAACTTTGTTAATGGAAAAGTGTAATATTATTTCCGTATTGCAATGTAACTTGCAAAAATTCAGCGATTCATCGTTTCATGAATGAAACAGTACAGCAAAAAAATGTAATCCAGAGTGGAGTCATAACATGATTTAGATCTTTGTTTAGAACTTTTTCCGTAATTGCAATGCAACTTGCAAAAATTCATCGATTCATCGTTTCATGAATGAAACAGTACAGCAAAAAAATGTAATCCAGAGTGGAATCATAACATGATTTAGATTTTTGGTATAATGGAAAAGTGTAATATTATTTCCGTATTGCATTGCAACTTGCAAAAATTCATTCAGAGTGAGTAAATGAAACAGTAGGCAAATCACAACATGATTTAGAACTTTGTTAATGGAAAAGTGTAATATTATTTCCTTATTGCAATGCAACTTGCAAAAATTCATTCAGAGTGAGTGAATGAAACAGTACAGCAAAAAAATGTAATCACAACATGATTTAGAACTTTGTTAATGGAAAAGTGTAATATTATTTCCGTATTGCAATGCAACTTGCAAAAATTCATCGATTCATCGTTTCATGAATGAAACAGTACAGCAAAAAAATGTAATCCAGAGTGGAATCATAACATGATTTAGATTTTTGGTATAATGGAAAAGTGTAATATTATTTCCGTATTGCATTGCAACTTGCAAAAATTCATTCAGAGTGAGTAAATGAAACAGTAGGCAAATCACAACATGATTTAGAACTTTGTTAATGGAAAAGTGTAATATTATTTCCGTATTGCAATGCAACTTTGCAAAAATTCATTCAGAGTGAGTGAATGAAACAGTACAGCAAAAAAATGTAATCCAGTGGGTGAATCACAACATGATTTAGAACTTTGTTAATGGAAAAGTGTAATATTATTTCCGTATTGCAATGTAACTTGCAAAAATTCATCGATTCATCGTTTCATGAATGAAACAGTACAGCAAAAAAATGTAATCCAGAGTGGAATCATAACATGATTTAGATTTTTGGTATAATGGAAAAGTGTAATATTATTTCCGTATTGCATTGCAACTTGCAAAAATTCATTCAGAGTGAGTAAATGAAACAGTAGGCAAATCACAACATGATTTAGAACTTTGTTAATGGAAAAGTGTAATATTATTTCCGTATTGCAACTTGCAAAAATTCATACAGAGTGAGTAAATGAAACAGTAGGCAAATCACAACATGATTTAGAACTTTGGTAATGGAAAAGTGTAATATTATTTCCGTATTGCAATGCAACTTGCAAAAATTCATTCAGAGTGAGTGAATGAAACAGTACAGCAAAAAAATGTAATCCAGTGGGTGAATCACAACATGATTTAGAACTTTGTTAATGGAAAAGTGTAATATTATTTCCGTGTTGCAATGTAACTTGCAAAAATTCAGCGATTCATCGTTTCATGAATGAAACAGTACAGCAAAAAAATGTAATCCAGAGTGGAGTCATAACATGATTTAGATCTTTGTTTAGAACTTTTTCCGTAATTGCAATGCAACTTGCAAAAATTCATCGATTCATCGTTTCATGAATGAAACAGTACAGCAAAAAAATGTAATCCAGAGTGGAATCATAACATGATTTAGATTTTTGGTATAATGGAAAAGTGTAATATTATTTCCGTATTGCATTGCAACTTGCAAAAATTCATTCAGAGTGAGTAAATGAAACAGTAGGCAAATCACAACATGATTTAGAACTTTGTTAATGGAAAAGTGTAATATTATTTCCGTATTGCAATGCAACTTGCAAAAATTCATCGATTCATCGTTTCATGAATGAAACAGTACAGCAAAAAAATGTAATCCAGAGTAGAATCATAACATGATTTAGATTTTTGGTATAATGGAAAAGTGTAATATTATTTCCGTATTGCAATGCAACTTGCAAAAATTCATTCAGAGTGAGTAAATGAAACAGTAGGCAAATCACAACATGATTTAGAACTTTGTTAATGGAAAAGTGTAATATTATTTCCGTATTGCAATGCAACTTGCAAAAATTCATCGATTCATCGTTTCATGAATGAAACAGTACAGCAAAAAAATGTAATCCAGAGTGGAATCATAACATGATTTAGATTTTTGGTATAATGGAAAAGTGTAATATTATTTCCGTATTGCATTGCAACTTGCAAAAATTCATTCAGAGTGAGTAAATGAAACAGTAGGCAAATCACAACATGATTTAGAACTTTGTTAATGGAAAAGTGTAATATTATTTCCGTATTGCAACTTGCAAAAATTCATTCAGAGTGAGTAAATGAAACAGTAGGCAAATCACAACATGATTTAGAACTTTGGTAATGGAAAAGTGTAATATTATTTCCGTATTGCAATGCAACTTGCAAAAATTCATTCAGAGTGAGTGAATGAAACAGTACAGCAAAAAAATGTAATCCAGTGGGTGAATCACAACATGATTTAGAACTTTGTTAATGGAAAAGTGTAATATTATTTCCGTATTGCAATGTAACTTGCAAAAATTCAGCGATTCATCGTTTCATGAATGAAACAGTACAGCAAAAAAATGTAATCCAGAGTGGAATCATAACATGATTTAGATTTTTGGTATAATGGAAAAGTGTAATATTATTTCCGTATTGCATTGCAACTTGCAAAAATTCATTCAGAGTGAGTAAATGAAACAGTAGGCAAATCACAACATGATTTAGAACTTTGTTAATGGAAAAGTGTAATATTATTTCCTTATTGCAATGCAACTTGCAAAAATTCATTCAGAGTGAGTGAATGAAACAGTACAGCAAAAAAATGTAATCACAACATGATTTAGAACTTTGTTAATGGAAAAGTGTAATATTATTTCCGTATTGCAATGCAACTTGCAAAAATTCATCGATTCATCGTTTCATGAATGAAACAGTACAGCAAAAAAATGTAATCCAGAGTGGAATCATAACATGATTTAGATTTTTGGTATAATGGAAAAGTGTAATATTATTTCCGTATTGCATTGCAACTTGCAAAAATTCATTCAGAGTGAGTAAATGAAACAGTAGGCAAATCACAACATGATTTAGAACTTTGTTAATGGAAAAGTGTAATATTATTTCCGTATTGCAACTTGCAAAAATTCATTCAGAGTGAGTAAATGAAACAGTAGGCAAATCACAACATGATTTAGAACTTTGTTAATGGAAAAGTGTAAAATTATTTCCGTATTGCAATGCAACTTGCAAAAATTAATCGATTCATCGTTTCATGAATGAAACAGTACAGCAAAAAAATGTAATCCAGAGTGGAATCATAACATGATTTAGATTTTTGGAATAATGGAAAAGTGTAATATTATTTCCGTATTGCATTGCAACTTGCAAAAATTCATTCAGAGTGAGTAAATGAAACAGTAGGCAAATCACAACATGATTTAGAACTTTGTTAATGGAAAAGTGTAATATTATTTCCGTATTGCAACTTGCAAAAATTCATTCAGAGTGAGTAAATGAAACAGTAGGCAAATCACAACATGATTTAGATTTTTGGTATAATGGAAAAGTGTAATATTATTTTCGTATTGCAATGCAACTTGCAAAAATTCATTCAGAATGAGTGAATGAAACAGTACAGCAAAAAAATGTAATCCAGAGTGGAGTCATAACATGATTTAGATCTTTGTTTAGAACTTTTTCCGTAATTGCAATGCAACTTGCAAAAATTCATCGATTCATCGTTTCATGAATGAAACAGTACAGCAAAAAAATGTAATCCAGAGTGGAATCATAACATGATTTAGATTTTTGGTATAATGGAAAAGTGTAATATTATTTCCGTATTGCATTGCAACTTGCAAAAATTCATTCAGAGTGAGTAAATGAAACAGTAGGCAAATCACAACATGATTTAGAACTTTGTTAATGGAAAAGTGTAATATTATTTCCGTATTGCAATGCAACTTGCAAAAATTCATCGATTCATCGTTTCATGAATGAAACAGTACAGCAAAAAAATGTAATCCAGAGTAGAATCATAACATGATTTAGATTTTTGGTATAATGGAAAAGTGTAATATTATTTCCGTATTGCAATGCAACTTGCAAAAATTCATTCAGAGTGAGTGAATGAAACAGTACAGCAAAAAAATGTAATCCAGTGGGTGAATCACAACATGATTTAGAACTTTGTTAATGGAAAAGTGTGATATTATTTCCGTATTGCAATGCAACTTGCAAAAATTCAGCGATTCATCGTTTCATGAATGAAACAGTACAGCAAAAAAATGTAATCCAGAGTGGAGTCATAACATGATTTAGATCTTTGTTTAGAACTTTTTCCGTAATTGCAATGCAACTTGCAAAAATTCATCGATTCATCGTTTCATGAATGAAACAGTACAGCAAAAAAATGTAATCCAGAGTGGAATCATAACATGATTTAGATTTTTGGTATAATGGAAAAGTGTAATATTATTTCCGTATTGCAACTTGCAAAAATTCATTCAGAGTGAGTAAATGAAACAGTAGGCAAATCACAACATGATTTAGAACTTTGTTAATGGAAAAGTGTAATATTATTTCCTTATTGCAATGCAACTTGCAAAAATTCATTCAGAGTGAGTGAATGAAACAGTACAGCAAAAAAATGTAATCACAACATGATTTAGAACTTTGTTAATGGAAAAGTGTAATATTATTTCCGTATTGCAATGCAACTTGCAAAAATTCATCGATTCATCGTTTCATGAATGAAACAGTACAGCAAAAAAATGTAATCCAGAGTGGAATCATAACATGATTTAGATTTTTGGTATAATGGAAAAGTGTAATATTATTTCCGTATTGCATTGCAACTTGCAAAAATTCATTCAGAGTGAGTAAATGAAACAGTAGGCAAATCACAACATGATTTAGAACTTTGTTAATGGAAAAGTGTAATATTATTTCCGTATTGCAACTTGCAAAAATTCATTCAGAGTGAGTAAATGAAACAGTAGGCAAATCACAACATGATTTAGAACTTTGTTAATGGAAAAGTGTAAAATTATTTCCGTATCGCAATGCAACTTGCAAAAATTAATCGATTCATCGTTTCATGAATGAAACAGTACAGCAAAAAAATGTAATCCAGAGTGGAATCATAACATGATTTAGATTTTTGGTATAATGGAAAAGTGTAATATTATTTCCGTATTGCATTGCAACTTGCAAAAATTCATTCAGAGTGAGTAAATGAAACAGTAGGCAAATCACAACATGATTTAGAACTTTGTTAATGGAAAAGTGTAATATTATTTCCGTATTGCAACTTGCAAAAATTCATTCAGAGTGAGTAAATGAAACAGTAGGCAAATCACAACATGATTTAGATTTTTGGTATAATGGAAAAGTGTAATATTATTTCCGTATTGCAATGCAACTTGCAAAAATTCATTCAGAATGAGTGAATGAAACAGTACAGCAAAAAAATGTAATCCAGAGTGGAGTCATAACATGATTTAGATCTTTGTTTAGAACTTTTTCCGTAATTGCAATGCAACTTGCAAAAATTCATCGATTCATCGTTTCATGAATGAAACAGTACAGCAAAAAAATGTAATCCAGAGTGGAATCATAACATGATTTAGATTTTTGGTATAATGGAAAAGTGTAATATTATTTCCGTATTGCATTGCAACTTGCAAAAATTCATCGATTCATCGTTTCATGAATGAAACAGTACAGCAAAAAAATGTAATCCAGAGTAGAATCATAACATGATTTAGATTTTTGGTATAATGGAAAAGTGTAATATTATTTCCGTATTGCAATGCAACTTGCAAAAATTCATTCAGAGTGAGTGAATGAAACAGTACAGCAAAAAAATGTAATCCAGTGGGTGAATCACAACATGATTTAGAACTTTGTTAATGGAAAAGTGTGATATTATTTCCGTATTGCAATGCAACTTGCAAAAATTCAGCGATTCATCGTTTCATGAATGAAACAGTACAGCAAAAAAATGTAATCCAGAGTGGAGTCATAACATGATTTAGATCTTTGTTTAGAACTTTTTCCGTAATTGCAATGCAACTTGCAAAAATTCATCGATTCATCGTTTCATGAATGAAACAGTACAGCAAAAAAATGTAATCCAGAGTGGAATCATAACATGATTTAGATTTTTGGTATAATGGAAAAGTGTAATATTATTTCCGTATTGCAACTTGCAAAAATTCATTCAGAGTGAGTAAATGAAACAGTAGGCAAATCACAACATGATTTAGAACTTTGTTAATGGAAAAGTGTAAAATTATTTCCGTATTGCAATGCAACTTGCAAAAATTAATCGATTCATCGTTTCATGAATGAAACAGTACAGCAAAAAAATGTAATCCAGAGTGGAATCATAACATGATTTAGATCTTTGGTAATGGAAAAGTGTAATATTATTTCCGTATTGCAATGCAACTTGCAAAAATTCATTCAGAGTGAGTGAATGAAACAGTACAGCAAAAAAATGTAATCCAGTGGGTGAATCACAACATGATTTAGAACTTTGTTAATGGAAAAGTGTAATATTATTTCCGTATTGCAATGCAACTTGCAAAAATTCATTCAGAGTGAGTGAATGAAACAGTACAGCAAAAAAATGTAATCCAGAGTGGAGTCATAACATGATTTAGATCTTTGTTTAGAACTTTTTCCGTAATTGCAATGCAACTTGCAAAAATTCATCGATTCATCGTTTCATGAATGAAACAGTACAGCAAAAAAATGTAATCCAGAGTGGAATCATAACATGATTTAGATTTTTGGTATAATGGAAAAGTGTAATATTATTTCCGTATTGCATTGCAACTTGCAAAAATTCATTCAGAGTGAGTAAATGAAACAGTAGGCAAATCACAACATGATTTAGAACTTTGTTAATGGAAAAGTGTAATATTATTTCCGTATTGCAACTTGCAAAAATTCATTCAGAGTGAGTAAATGAAACAGTAGGCAAATCACAACATGATTTAGAACTTTGTTAATGGAAAAGTGTAAAATTATTTCCGTATTGCAATGCAACTTGCAAAAATTAATCGATTCATCGTTTCATGAATGAAACAGTACAGCAAAAAAATGTAATCCAGAGTGGAATCATAACATGATTTAGATTTTTGGTATAATGGAAAAGTGTAATATTATTTCCGTATTGCATTGCAACTTGCAAAAATTCATTCAGAGTGAGTAAATGAAACAGTAGGCAAATCACAACATGATTTAGATTTTTGGTATAATGGAAAAGTGTAATATTATTTCCGTATTGCATTGCAACTTGCAAAAATTCATTCAGAGTGAGTAAATGAAACAGTAGGCAAATCACAACATGATTTAGAACTTTGTTAATGGAAAAGTGTAATATTATTTCCGTATTGCAATGCAACTTGCAAAAATTCATTCAGAGTGAGTAAATGAAACAGTAGGCAAATCACAACATGATTTAGAACTTTGTTAATGGAAAAGTGTAATATTATTTCCGTATTGCAACTTGCAAAAATTCATTCAGAGTGAGTAAATGAAACAGTAGGCAAATCACAACATGATTTAGAACTTTGTTAATGGAAAAGTGTAAAATTATTTCCGTATTGCAATGCAACTTGCAAAAATTAATCGATTCATCGTTTCATGAATGAAACAGTACAGCAAAAAAATGTAATCCAGAGTGGAATCATAACATGATTTAGATTTTTGGTATAATGGAAAAGTGTAATATTATTTCCGTATTGCATTGCAACTTGCAAAAATTCATTCAGAGTGAGTAAATGAAACAGTAGGCAAATCACAACATGATTTAGAACTTTGTTAATGGAAAAGTGTAATATTATTTCCGTATTGCAACTTGCAAAAATTCATTCAGAGTGAGTAAATGAAACAGTAGGCAAATCACAACATGATTTAGATTTTTGGTATAATGGAAAAGTGTAATATTATTTCCGTATTGCAATGCAACTTGCAAAAATTCATTCAGAATGAGTGAATGAAACAGTACAGCAAAAAAATGTAATCCAGAGTGGAGTCATAACATGATTTAGATCTTTGTTTAGAACTTTTTCCGTAATTGCAATGCAACTTGCAAAAATTCATCGATTCATCGTTTCATGAATGAAACAGTACAGCAAAAAAATGTAATCCAGAGTGGAATCATAACATGATTTAGATTTTTGGTATAATGGAAAAGTGTAATATTATTTCCGTATTGCATTGCAACTTGCAAAAATTCATTCAGAGTGAGTAAATGAAACAGTAGGCAAATCACAACATGATTTAGAACTTTGTTAATGGAAAAGTGTAATATTATTTCCGTATTGCAATGCAACTTGCAAAAATTCATCGATTCATCGTTTCATGAATGAAACAGTACAGCAAAAAAATGTAATCCAGAGTAGAATCATAACATGATTTAGATTTTTGGTATAATGGAAAAGTGTAATATTATTTCCGTATTGCATTGCAACTTGCAAAAATTCATTCAGAGTGAGTAAATGAAACAGTAGGCAAATCACAACATGATTTAGAACTTTGTTAATGGAAAAGTGTAATATTATTTCCGTATTGCAATGCAACTTTGCAAAAATTCATTCAGAGTGAGTGAATGAAACAGTACAGCAAAAAAATGTAATCCAGTGGGTGAATCACAACATGATTTAGAACTTTGTTAATGGAAAAGTGTAATATTATTTCCGTATTGCAATGTAACTTGCAAAAATTCATCGATTCATCGTTTCATGAATGAAACAGTACAGCAAAAAAATGTAATCCAGAGTGGAATCATAACATGATTTAGATTTTTGGTATAATGGAAAAGTGTAATATTATTTCCGTATTGCATTGCAACTTGCAAAAATTCATTCAGAGTGAGTAAATGAAACAGTAGGCAAATCACAACATGATTTAGAACTTTGTTAATGGAAAAGTGTAATATTATTTCCGTATTGCAACTTGCAAAAATTCATACAGAGTGAGTAAATGAAACAGTAGGCAAATCACAACATGATTTAGAACTTTGGTAATGGAAAAGTGTAATATTATTTCCGTATTGCAATGCAACTTGCAAAAATTCATTCAGAGTGAGTGAATGAAACAGTACAGCAAAAAAATGTAATCCAGTGGGTGAATCACAACATGATTTAGAACTTTGTTAATGGAAAAGTGTAATATTATTTCCGTGTTGCAATGTAACTTGCAAAAATTCAGCGATTCATCGTTTCATGAATGAAACAGTACAGCAAAAAAATGTAATCCAGAGTGGAGTCATAACATGATTTAGATCTTTGTTTAGAACTTTTTCCGTAATTGCAATGCAACTTGCAAAAATTCATCGATTCATCGTTTCATGAATGAAACAGTACAGCAAAAAAATGTAATCCAGAGTGGAATCATAACATGATTTAGATTTTTGGTATAATGGAAAAGTGTAATATTATTTCCGTATTGCATTGCAACTTGCAAAAATTCATTCAGAGTGAGTAAATGAAACAGTAGGCAAATCACAACATGATTTAGAACTTTGTTAATGGAAAAGTGTAATATTATTTCCGTATTGCAATGCAACTTGCAAAAATTCATCGATTCATCGTTTCATGAATGAAACAGTACAGCAAAAAAATGTAATCCAGAGTAGAATCATAACATGATTTAGATTTTTGGTATAATGGAAAAGTGTAATATTATTTCCGTATTGCAATGCAACTTGCAAAAATTCATTCAGAGTGAGTAAATGAAACAGTAGGCAAATCACAACATGATTTAGAACTTTGTTAATGGAAAAGTGTAATATTATTTCCGTATTGCAATGCAACTTGCAAAAATTCATCGATTCATCGTTTCATGAATGAAACAGTACAGCAAAAAAATGTAATCCAGAGTGGAATCATAACATGATTTAGATTTTTGGTATAATGGAAAAGTGTAATATTATTTCCGTATTGCATTGCAACTTGCAAAAATTCATTCAGAGTGAGTAAATGAAACAGTAGGCAAATCACAACATGATTTAGAACTTTGTTAATGGAAAAGTGTAATATTATTTCCGTATTGCAACTTGCAAAAATTCATTCAGAGTGAGTAAATGAAACAGTAGGCAAATCACAACATGATTTAGAACTTTGGTAATGGAAAAGTGTAATATTATTTCCGTATTGCAATGCAACTTGCAAAAATTCATTCAGAGTGAGTGAATGAAACAGTACAGCAAAAAAATGTAATCCAGTGGGTGAATCACAACATGATTTAGAACTTTGTTAATGGAAAAGTGTAATATTATTTCCGTATTGCAATGTAACTTGCAAAAATTCAGCGATTCATCGTTTCATGAATGAAACAGTACAGCAAAAAAATGTAATCCAGAGTGGAATCATAACATGATTTAGATTTTTGGTATAATGGAAAAGTGTAATATTATTTCCGTATTGCATTGCAACTTGCAAAAATTCATTCAGAGTGAGTAAATGAAACAGTAGGCAAATCACAACATGATTTAGAACTTTGTTAATGGAAAAGTGTAATATTATTTTCTTATTGCAATGCAACTTGCAAAAATTCATTCAGAGTGAGTGAATGAAACAGTACAGCAAAAAAATGTAATCACAACATGATTTAGAACTTTGTTAATGGAAAAGTGTAATATTATTTCCGTATTGCAATGCAACTTGCAAAAATTCATCGATTCATCGTTTCATGAATGAAACAGTACAGCAAAAAAATGTAATCCAGAGTGGAATCATAACATGATTTAGATTTTTGGTATAATGGAAAAGTGTAATATTATTTCCGTATTGCATTGCAACTTGCAAAAATTCATTCAGAGTGAGTAAATGAAACAGTAGGCAAATCACAACATGATTTAGAACTTTGTTAATGGAAAAGTGTAATATTATTTCCGTATTGCAACTTGCAAAAATTCATTCAGAGTGAGTAAATGAAACAGTAGGCAAATCACAACATGATTTAGAACTTTGTTAATGGAAAAGTGTAAAATTATTTCCGTATTGCAATGCAACTTGCAAAAATTAATCGATTCATCGTTTCATGAATGAAACAGTACAGCAAAAAAATGTAATCCAGAGTGGAATCATAACATGATTTAGATTTTTGGAATAATGGAAAAGTGTAATATTATTTCCGTATTGCATTGCAACTTGCAAAAATTCATTCAGAGTGAGTAAATGAAACAGTAGGCAAATCACAACATGATTTAGAACTTTGTTAATGGAAAAGTGTAATATTATTTCCGTATTGCAACTTGCAAAAATTCATTCAGAGTGAGTAAATGAAACAGTAGGCAAATCACAACATGATTTAGATTTTTGGTATAATGGAAAAGTGTAATATTATTTTCGTATTGCAATGCAACTTGCAAAAATTCATTCAGAATGAGTGAATGAAACAGTACAGCAAAAAAATGTAATCCAGAGTGGAGTCATAACATGATTTAGATCTTTGTTTAGAACTTTTTCCGTAATTGCAATGCAACTTGCAAAAATTCATCGATTCATCGTTTCATGAATGAAACAGTACAGCAAAAAAATGTAATCCAGAGTGGAATCATAACATGATTTAGATTTTTGGTATAATGGAAAAGTGTAATATTATTTCCGTATTGCATTGCAACTTGCAAAAATTCATTCAGAGTGAGTAAATGAAACAGTAGGCAAATCACAACATGATTTAGAACTTTGTTAATGGAAAAGTGTAATATTATTTCCGTATTGCAATGCAACTTGCAAAAATTCATCGATTCATCGTTTCATGAATGAAACAGTACAGCAAAAAAATGTAATCCAGAGTAGAATCATAACATGATTTAGATTTTTGGTATAATGGAAAAGTGTAATATTATTTCCGTATTGCAATGCAACTTGCAAAAATTCATTCAGAGTGAGTGAATGAAACAGTACAGCAAAAAAATGTAATCCAGTGGGTGAATCACAACATGATTTAGAACTTTGTTAATGGAAAAGTGTGATATTATTTCCGTATTGCAATGCAACTTGCAAAAATTCAGCGATTCATCGTTTCATGAATGAAACAGTACAGCAAAAAAATGTAATCCAGAGTGGAGTCATAACATGATTTAGATCTTTGTTTAGAACTTTTTCCGTAATTGCAATGCAACTTGCAAAAATTCATCGATTCATCGTTTCATGAATGAAACAGTACAGCAAAAAAATGTAATCCAGAGTGGAATCATAACATGATTTAGATTTTTGGTATAATGGAAAAGTGTAATATTATTTCCGTATTGCAACTTGCAAAAATTCATTCAGAGTGAGTAAATGAAACAGTAGGCAAATCACAACATGATTTAGAACTTTGTTAATGGAAAAGTGTAATATTATTTCCTTATTGCAATGCAACTTGCAAAAATTCATTCAGAGTGAGTGAATGAAACAGTACAGCAAAAAAATGTAATCACAACATGATTTAGAACTTTGTTAATGGAAAAGTGTAATATTATTTCCGTATTGCAATGCAACTTGCAAAAATTCATCGATTCATCGTTTCATGAATGAAACAGTACAGCAAAAAAATGTAATCCAGAGTGGAATCATAACATGATTTAGATTTTTGGTATAATGGAAAAGTGTAATATTATTTCCGTATTGCATTGCAACTTGCAAAAATTCATTCAGAGTGAGTAAATGAAACAGTAGGCAAATCACAACATGATTTAGAACTTTGTTAATGGAAAAGTGTAATATTATTTCCGTATTGCAACTTGCAAAAATTCATTCAGAGTGAGTAAATGAAACAGTAGGCAAATCACAACATGATTTAGAACTTTGTTAATGGAAAAGTGTAAAATTATTTCCGTATCGCAATGCAACTTGCAAAAATTAATCGATTCATCGTTTCATGAATGAAACAGTACAGCAAAAAAATGTAATCCAGAGTGGAATCATAACATGATTTAGATTTTTGGTATAATGGAAAAGTGTAATATTATTTCCGTATTGCATTGCAACTTGCAAAAATTCATTCAGAGTGAGTAAATGAAACAGTAGGCAAATCACAACATGATTTAGAACTTTGTTAATGGAAAAGTGTAATATTATTTCCGTATTGCAACTTGCAAAAATTCATTCAGAGTGAGTAAATGAAA
The DNA here is from genome assembly GCF_013265735.2 of Oncorhynchus mykiss. Lineage (NCBI taxonomy): Eukaryota > Metazoa > Chordata > Actinopteri > Salmoniformes > Salmonidae > Oncorhynchus > Oncorhynchus mykiss. Next base: position 88,532 of record NW_023493802.1, read on the forward strand.
CAGTAGGCAAATCACAACATGATTTAGATTTTTGGTATAATGGAAAAGTGTAATATTATTTCCGTATTGCAATGCAACTTGCAAAAATTCATTCAGAATGAGTGAATGAAACAGTACAGCAAAAAAATGTAATCCAGAGTGGAGTCATAACATGATTTAGATCTTTGTTTAGAACTTTTTCCGTAATTGCAATGCAACTTGCAAAAATTCATCGATTCATCGTTTCATGAATGAAACAGTACAGCAAAAAAATGTAATCCAGAGTGGAATCATAACATGATTTAGATTTTTGGTATAATGGAAAAGTGTAATATTATTTAAGTATTGCATTGCAACTTGCAAAAATTCATCGATTCATCGTTTCATGAATGAAACAGTACAGCAAAAAAATGTAATCCAGAGTAGAATCATAACATGATTTAGATTTTTGGTATAATGGAAAAGTGTAATATTATTTCCGTATTGCAATGCAACTTGCAAAAATTCATTCAGAGTGAGTGAATGAAACAGTACAGCAAAAAAATGTAATCCAGTGGGTGAATCACAACATGATTTAGAACTTTGTTAATGGAAAAGTGTGATATTATTTCCGTATTGCAATGCAACTTGCAAAAATTCAGCGATTCATCGTTTCATGAATGAAACAGTACAGCAAAAAAATGTAATCCAGAGTGGAGTCATAACATGATTTAGATCTTTGTTTAGAACTTTTTCCGTAATTGCAATGCAACTTGCAAAAATTCATCGATTCATCGTTTCATGAATGAAACAGTACAGCAAAAAAATGTAATCCAGAGTGGAATCATAACATGATTTAGATTTTTGGTATTAATGGAAAAGTGTAATATTATTTCCGTATTGCAACTTGCAAAAATTCATTCAGAGTGAGTAAATGAAACAGTAGGCAAATCACAACATGATTTAGAACTTTGTTAATGGAAAAGTGTAAAATTATTTCCGTATTGCAATGCAACTTGCAAAAATTAATCGATTCATCGTTTCATGAATGAAACAGTACAGCAAAAAAATGTAATCCAGAGTGGAATCATAACATGATTTAGATCTTTGGTAATGGAAAAGTGTAATATTATTTCCGTATTGCAATGCAACTTGCAAAAATTCATTCAGAGTGAGTGAATGAAACAGTACAGCAAAAAAATGTAATCCAGTGGGTGAATCACAACATGATTTAGAACTTTGTTAATGGAAAAGTGTAATATTATTTCCGTATTGCAATGCAACTTGCAAAAATTCATTCAGAGTGAGTGAATGAAACAGTACAGCAAAAAAATGTAATCCAGAGTGGAGTCATAACATGATTTAGATCTTTGTTTAGAACTTTTTCCGTAATTGCAATGCAACTTGCAAAAATTCATCGATTCATCGTTTCATGAATGAAACAGTACAGCAAAAAAATGTAATCCAGAGTGGAATCATAACATGATTTAGATTTTTGGTATAATGGAAAAGTGTAATATTATTTCCGTATTGCATTGCAACTTGCAAAAATTCATTCAGAGTGAGTAAATGAAACAGTAGGCAAATCACAACATGATTTAGAACTTTGTTAATGGAAAAGTGTAATATTATTTCCGTATTGCAACTTGCAAAAATTCATTCAGAGTGAGTAAATGAAACAGTAGGCAAATCACAACATGATTTAGAACTTTGTTAATGGAAAAGTGTAAAATTATTTCCGTATTGCAATGCAACTTGCAAAAATTAATCGATTCATCGTTTCATGAATGAAACAGTACAGCAAAAAAATGTAATCCAGAGTGGAATCATAACATGATTTAGATTTTTGGTATAATGGAAAAGTGTAATATTATTTCCGTATTGCATTGCAACTTGCAAAAATTCATTCAGAGTGAGTAAATGAAACAGTAGGCAAATCACAACATGATTTAGATTTTTGGTATAATGGAAAAGTGTAATATTATTTCCGTATTGCATTGCAACTTGCAAAAATTCATTCAGAGTGAGTAAATGAAACAGTAGGCAAATCACAACATGATTTAGAACTTTGTTAATGGAAAAGTGTAATATTATTTCCGTATTGCAATGCAACTTGCAAAAATTCATTCAGAGTGAGTAAATGAAACAGTAGGCAAATCACAACATGATTTAGAACTTTGTTAATGGAAAAGTGTAATATTATTTCCGTATTGCAACTTGCAAAAATTCATTCAGAGTGAGTAAATGAAACAGTAGGCAAATCACAACATGATTTAGAACTTTGTTAATGGAAAAGTGTAAAATTATTTCCGTATTGCAATGCAACTTGCAAAAATTAATCGATTCATCGTTTCATGAATGAAACAGTACAGCAAAAAAATGTAATCCAGAGTGGAATCATAACATGATTTAGATTTTTGGTATAATGGAAAAGTGTAATATTATTTCCGTATTGCATTGCAACTTGCAAAAATTCATTCAGAGTGAGTAAATGAAACAGTAGGCAAATCACAACATGATTTAGAACTTTGTTAATGGAAAAGTGTAATATTATTTCCGTATTGCAACTTGCAAAAATTCATTCAGAGTGAGTAAATGAAACAGTAGGCAAATCACAACATGATTTAGATTTTTGGTATAATGGAAAAGTGTAATATTATTTCCGTATTGCAATGCAACTTGCAAAAATTCATTCAGAATGAGTGAATGAAACAGTACAGCAAAAAAATGTAATCCAGAGTGGAGTCATAACATGATTTAGATCTTTGTTTAGAACTTTTTCCGTAATTGCAATGCAACTTGCAAAAATTCATCGATTCATCGTTTCATGAATGAAACAGTACAGCAAAAAAATGTAATCCAGAGTGGAATCATAACATGATTTAGATTTTTGGTATAATGGAAAAGTGTAATATTATTTCCGTATTGCATTGCAACTTGCAAAAATTCATTCAGAGTGAGTAAATGAAACAGTAGGCAAATCACAACATGATTTAGAACTTTGTTAATGGAAAAGTGTAATATTATTTCCGTATTGCAATGCAACTTGCAAAAATTCATCGATTCATCGTTTCATGAATGAAACAGTACAGCAAAAAAATGTAATCCAGAGTAGAATCATAACATGATTTAGATTTTTGGTATAATGGAAAAGTGTAATATTATTTCCGTATTGCAATGCAACTTGCAAAAATTCATTCAGAGTGAGTGAATGAAACAGTACAGCAAAAAAATGTAATCCAGTGGGTGAATCACAACATGATTTAGAACTTTGTTAATGGAAAAGTGTGATATTATTTCCGTATTGCAATGCAACTTGCAAAAATTCAGCGATTCATCGTTTCATGAATGAAACAGTACAGCAAAAAAATGTAATCCAGAGTGGAGTCATAACATGATTTAGATCTTTGTTTAGAACTTTTTCCGTAATTGCAATGCAACTTGCAAAAATTCATCGATTCATCGTTTCATGAATGAAACAGTACAGCAAAAAAATGTAATCCAGAGTGGAATCATAACATGATTTAGATTTTTGGTATAATGGAAAAGTGTAATATTATTTCCGTATTGCAACTTGCAAAAATTCATTCAGAGTGAGTAAATGAAACAGTAGGCAAATCACAACATGATTTAGAACTTTGTTAATGGAAAAGTGTAAAATTATTTCCGTATTGCAATGCAACTTGCAAAAATTAATCGATTCATCGTTTCATGAATGAAACAGTACAGCAAAAAAATGTAATCCAGAGTGGAATCATAACATGATTTAGATCTTTGGTAATGGAAAAGTGTAATATTATTTCCGTATTGCAATGCAACTTGCAAAAATTCATTCAGAGTGAGTGAATGAAACAGTACAGCAAAAAAATGTAATCCAGTGGGTGAATCACAACATGATTTAGAACTTTGTTAATGGAAAAGTGTAATATTATTTCCGTATTGCAATGCAACTTGCAAAAATTCATTCAGAGTGAGTGAATGAAACAGTACAGCAAAAAAATGTAATCCAGAGTGGAGTCATAACATGATTTAGATCTTTGTTTAGAACTTTTTCCGTAATTGCAATGCAACTTGCAAAAATTCATCGATTCATCGTTTCATGAATGAAACAGTACAGCAAAAAAATGTAATCCAGAGTGGAATCATAACATGATTTAGATTTTTGGTATAATGGAAAAGTGTAATATTATTTCCGTATTGCATTGCAACTTGCAAAAATTCATTCAGAGTGAGTAAATGAAACAGTAGGCAAATCACAACATGATTTAGAACTTTGTTAATGGAAAAGTGTAATATTATTTCCGTATTGCAATGCAACTTGCAAAAATTCATTCAGAGTGAGTGAATGAAACAGTACAGCAAAAAAATGTAATCACAACATGATTTAGAACTTTGTTAATGGAAAAGTGTAATATTATTTCCGTATTGCAATGCAACTTGCAAAAATTCATCGATTCATCGTTTCATGAATGAAACAGTACAGCAAAAAAATGTAATCCAGAGTGGAATCATAACATGATTTAGATTTTTGGTATAATGGAAAAGTGTAATATTATTTCCGTATTGCATTGCAACTTGCAAAAATTCATTCAGAGTGAGTAAATGAAACAGTAGGCAAATCACAACATGATTTAGAACTTTGTTAATGGAAAAGTGTAATATTATTTCCGTATTGCAACTTGCAAAAATTCATTCAGAGTGAGTAAATGAAACAGTAGGCAAATCACAACATGATTTAGAACTTTGTTAATGGAAAAGTGTAAAATTATTTCCGTATTGCAATGCAACTTGCAAAAATTAATCGATTCATCGTTTCATGAATGAAACAGTACAGCAAAAAAATGTAATCCAGAGTGGAATCATAACATGATTTAGATTTTTGGTATAATGGAAAAGTGTAATATTATTTCCGTATTGCATTGCAACTTGCAAAAATTCATTCAGAGTGAGTAAATGAAACAGTAGGCAAATCACAACATGATTTAGAACTTTGTTAATGGAAAAGTGTAATATTATTTCCTTATTGCAATGCAACTTGCAAAAATTCATTCAGAGTGAGTGAATGAAACAGTACAGCAAAAAAATGTAATCACAACATGATTTAGAACTTTGTTAATGGAAAAGTGTAATATTATTTCCGTATTGCAATGCAACTTGCAAAAATTCATCGATTCATCGTTTCATGAATGAAACAGTACAGCAAAAAAATGTAATCCAGAGTGGAATCATAACATGATTTAGATTTTTGGTATAATGGAAAAGTGTAATATTATTTCCGTATTGCATTGCAACTTGCAAAAATTCATTCAGAGTGAGTAAATGAAACAGTAGGCAAATCACAACATGATTTAGAACTTTGTTAATGGAAAAGTGTAATATTATTTCCGTATTGCAACTTGCAAAAATTCATTCAGAGTGAAAATGAAACAGTAGGCAAATCACAACATGATTTAGAACTTTGTTAATGGAAAAGTGTAAAATTATTTCCGTATTGCAATGCAACTTGCAAAAATTAATCGATTCATCGTTTCATGAATGAAACAGTACAGCAAAAAAATGTAATCCAGAGTGGAATCATAACATGATTTAGATTTTTGGAATAATGGAAAAGTGTAATATTATTTCCGTATTGCATTGCAACTTGCAAAAATTCATTCAGAGTGAGTAAATGAAACAGTAGGCAAATCACAACATGATTTAGAACTTTGTTAATGGAAAAGTGTAATATTATTTCCGTATTGCAACTTGCAAAAATTCATTCAGAGTGAGTAAATGAAACAGTAGGCAAATCACAACATGATTTAGATTTTTGGTATAATGGAAAAGTGTAATATTATTTTCGTATTGCAATGCAACTTGCAAAAATTCATTCAGAATGAGTGAATGAAACAGTACAGCAAAAAAATGTAATCCAGAGTGGAGTCATAACATGATTTAGATCTTTGTTTAGAACTTTTTCCGTAATTGCAATGCAACTTGCAAAAATTCATCGATTCATCGTTTCATGAATGAAACAGTACAGCAAAAAAATGTAATCCAGAGTGGAATCATAACATGATTTAGATTTTTGGTATAATGGAAAAGTGTAATATTATTTCCGTATTGCATTGCAACTTGCAAAAATTCATTCAGAGTGAGTAAATGAAACAGTAGGCAAATCACAACATGATTTAGAACTTTGTTAATGGAAAAGTGTAATATTATTTCCGTATTGCAATGCAACTTGCAAAAATTCATCGATTCATCGTTTCATGAATGAAACAGTACAGCAAAAAAATGTAATCCAGAGTAGAATCATAACATGATTTAGATTTTTGGTATAATGGAAAAGTGTAATATTATTTCCGTATTGCAATGCAACTTGCAAAAATTCATTCAGAGTGAGTGAATGAAACAGTACAGCAAAAAAATGTAATCCAGTGGGTGAATCACAACATGATTTAGAACTTTGTTAATGGAAAAGTGTGATATTATTTCCGTATTGCAATGCAACTTGCAAAAATTCAGCGATTCATCGTTTCATGAATGAAACAGTACAGCAAAAAAATGTAATCCAGAGTGGAGTCATAACATGATTTAGATCTTTGTTTAGAACTTTTTCCGTAATTGCAATGCAACTTGCAAAAATTCATCGATTCATCGTTTCATGAATGAAACAGTACAGCAAAAAAATGTAATCCAGAGTGGAATCATAACATGATTTAGATTTTTGGTATAATGGAAAAGTGTAATATTATTTCCGTATTGCAACTTGCAAAAATTCATTCAGAGTGAGTAAATGAAACAGTAGGCAAATCACAACATGATTTAGAACTTTGTTAATGGAAAAGTGTAATATTATTTCCTTATTGCAATGCAACTTGCAAAAATTCATTCAGAGTGAGTGAATGAAACAGTACAGCAAAAAAATGTAATCACAACATGATTTAGAACTTTGTTAATGGAAAAGTGTAATATTATTTCCGTATTGCAATGCAACTTGCAAAAATTCATCGATTCATCGTTTCATGAATGAAACAGTACAGCAAAAAAATGTAATCCAGAGTGGAATCATAACATGATTTAGATTTTTGGTATAATGGAAAAGTGTAATATTATTTCCGTATTGCATTGCAACTTGCAAAAATTCATTCAGAGTGAGTAAATGAAACAGTAGGCAAATCACAACATGATTTAGAACTTTGTTAATGGAAAAGTGTAATATTATTTCCGTATTGCAACTTGCAAAAATTCATTCAGAGTGAGTAAATGAAACAGTAGGCAAATCACAACATGATTTAGAACTTTGTTAATGGAAAAGTGTAAAATTATTTCCGTATCGCAATGCAACTTGCAAAAATTAATCGATTCATCGTTTCATGAATGAAACAGTACAGCAAAAAAATGTAATCCAGAGATTCCGTAACATGATTTAGATTTTTGGTATAATGGAAAAGTGTAATATTATTTCCGTATTGCATTGCAACTTGCAAAAATTCATTCAGAGTGAGTAAATGAAACAGTAGGCAAATCACAACATGATTTAGAACTTTGTTAATGGAAAAGTGTAATATTATTTCCGTATTGCAACTTGCAAAAATTCATTCAGAGTGAGTAAATGAAACAGTAGGCAAATCACAACATGATTTAGATTTTTGGTATAATGGAAAAGTGTAATATTATTTCCGTATTGCAATGCAACTTGCAAAAATTCATTCAGAATGAGTGAATGAAACAGTACAGCAAAAAAATGTAATCCAGAGTGGAGTCATAACATGATTTAGATCTTTGTTTAGAACTTTTTCCGTAATTGCAATGCAACTTGCAAAAATTCATCGATTCATCGTTTCATGAATGAAACAGTACAGCAAAAAAATGTAATCCAGAGTGGAATCATAACATGATTTAGATTTTTGGTATAATGGAAAAGTGTAATATTATTTCCGTATTGCATTGCAACTTGCAAAAATTCATCGATTCATCGTTTCATGAATGAAACAGTACAGCAAAAAAATGTAATCCAGAGTAGAATCATAACATGATTTAGATTTTTGGTATAATGGAAAAGTGTAATATTATTTCCGTATTGCAATGCAACTTGCAAAAATTCATTCAGAGTGAGTGAATGAAACAGTACAGCAAAAAAATGTAATCCAGTGGGTGAATCACAACATGATTTAGAACTTTGTTAATGGAAAAGTGTGATATTATTTCCGTATTGCAATGCAACTTGCAAAAATTCAGCGATTCATCGTTTCATGAATGAAACAGTACAGCAAAAAAATGTAATCCAGAGTGGAGTCATAACATGATTTAGATCTTTGTTTAGAACTTTTTCCGTAATTGCAATGCAACTTGCAAAAATTCATCGATTCATCGTTTCATGAATGAAACAGTACAGCAAAAAAATGTAATCCAGAGTGGAATCATAACATGATTTAGATTTTTGGTATAATGGAAAAGTGTAATATTATTTCCGTATTGCAACTTGCAAAAATTCATTCAGAGTGAGTAAATGAAACAGTAGGCAAATCACAACATGATTTAGAACTTTGTTAATGGAAAAGTGTAAAATTATTTCCGTATTGCAATGCAACTTGCAAAAATTAATCGATTCATCGTTTCATGAATGAAACAGTACAGCAAAAAAATGTAATCCAGAGTGGAATCATAACATGATTTAGATCTTTGGTAATGGAAAAGTGTAATATTATTTCCGTATTGCAATGCAACTTGCAAAAATTCATTCAGAGTGAGTGAATGAAACAGTACAGCAAAAAAATGTAATCCAGTGGGTGAATCACAACATGATTTAGAACTTTGTTAATGGAAAAGTGTAATATTATTTCCGTATTGCAATGCAACTTGCAAAAATTCATTCAGAGTGAGTGAATGAAACAGTACAGCAAAAAAATGTAATCCAGAGTGGAGTCATAACATGATTTAGATCTTTGTTTAGAACTTTTTCCGTAATTGCAATGCAACTTGCAAAAATTCATCGATTCATCGTTTCATGAATGAAACAGTACAGCAAAAAAATGTAATCCAGAGTGGAATCATAACATGATTTAGATTTTTGGTATAATGGAAAAGTGTAATATTATTTCCGTATTGCATTGCAACTTGCAAAAATTCATTCAGAGTGAGTAAATGAAACAGTAGGCAAATCACAACATGATTTAGAACTTTGTTAATGGAAAAGTGTAATATTATTTCCGTATTGCAACTTGCAAAAATTCATTCAGAGTGAGTAAATGAAACAGTAGGCAAATCACAACATGATTTAGAACTTTGTTAATGGAAAAGTGTAAAATTATTTCCGTATTGCAATGCAACTTGCAAAAATTAATCGATTCATCGTTTCATGAATGAAACAGTACAGCAAAAAAATGTAATCCAGAGTGGAATCATAACATGATTTAGATTTTTGGTATAATGGAAAAGTGTAATATTATTTCCGTATTGCATTGCAACTTGCAAAAATTCATTCAGAGTGAGTAAATGAAACAGTAGGCAAATCACAACATGATTTAGATTTTTGGTATAATGGAAAAGTGTAATATTATTTCCGTATTGCATTGCAACTTGCAAAAATTCATTCAGAGTGAGTAAATGAAACAGTAGGCAAATCACAACATGATTTAGAACTTTGTTAATGGAAAAGTGTAATATTATTTCCGTATTGCAATGCAACTTGCAAAAATTCATTCAGAGTGAGTAAATGAAACAGTAGGCAAATCACAACATGATTTAGAACTTTGTTAATGGAAAAGTGTAATATTATTTCCGTATTGCAACTTGCAAAAATTCATTCAGAGTGAGTAAATGAAACAGTAGGCAAATCACAACATGATTTAGAACTTTGTTAATGGAAAAGTGTAAAATTATTTCCGTATTGCAATGCAACTTGCAAAAATTAATCGATTCATCGTTTCATGAATGAAACAGTACAGCAAAAAAATGTAATCCAGAGTGGAATCATAACATGATTTAGATTTTTGGTATAATGGAAAAGTGTAATATTATTTCCGTATTGCATTGCAACTTGCAAAAATTCATTCAGAGTGAGTAAATGAAACAGTAGGCAAATCACAACATGATTTAGAACTTTGTTAATGGAAAAGTGTAATATTATTTCCGTATTGCAACTTGCAAAAATTCATTCAGAGTGAGTAAATGAAACAGTAGGCAAATCACAACATGATTTAGATTTTTGGTATAATGGAAAAGTGTAATATTATTTCCGTATTGCAATGCAACTTGCAAAAATTCATTCAGAATGAGTGAATGAAACAGTACAGCAAAAAAATGTAATCCAGAGTGGAGTCATAACATGATTTAGATCTTTGTTTAGAACTTTTTCCGTAATTGCAATGCAACTTGCAAAAATTCATCGATTCATCGTTTCATGAATGAAACAGTACAGCAAAAAAATGTAATCCAGAGTGGAATCATAACATGATTTAGATTTTTGGTATAATGGAAAAGTGTAATATTATTTCCGTATTGCATTGCAACTTGCAAAAATTCATTCAGAGTGAGTAAATGAAACAGTAGGCAAATCACAACATGATTTAGAACTTTGTTAATGGAAAAGTGTAATATTATTTCCGTATTGCAATGCAACTTGCAAAAATTCATCGATTCATCGTTTCATGAATGAAACAGTACAGCAAAAAAATGTAATCCAGAGTAGAATCATAACATGATTTAGATTTTTGGTATAATGGAAAAGTGTAATATTATTTCCGTATTGCAATGCAACTTGCAAAAATTCATTCAGAGTGAGTGAATGAAACAGTACAGCAAAAAAATGTAATCCAGTGGGTGAATCACAACATGATTTAGAACTTTGTTAATGGAAAAGTGTGATATTATTTCCGTATTGCAATGCAACTTGCAAAAATTCAGCGATTCATCGTTTCATGAATGAAACAGTACAGCAAAAAAATGTAATCCAGAGTGGAGTCATAACATGATTTAGATCTTTGTTTAGAACTTTTTCCGTAATTGCAATGCAACTTGCAAAAATTCATCGATTCATCGTTTCATGAATGAAACAGTACAGCAAAAAAATGTAATCCAGAGTGGAATCATAACATGATTTAGATTTTTGGTATAATGGAAAAGTGTAATATTATTTCCGTATTGCAACTTGCAAAAATTCATTCAGAGTGAGTAAATGAAACAGTAGGCAAATCACAACATGATTTAGAACTTTGTTAATGGAAAAGTGTAAAATTATTTCCGTATTGCAATGCAACTTGCAAAAATTAATCGATTCATCGTTTCATGAATGAAACAGTACAGCAAAAAAATGTAATCCAGAGTGGAATCATAACATGATTTAGATCTTTGGTAATGGAAAAGTGTAATATTATTTCCGTATTGCAATGCAACTTGCAAAAATTCATTCAGAGTGAGTGAATGAAACAGTACAGCAAAAAAATGTAATCCAGTGGGTGAATCACAACATGATTTAGAACTTTGTTAATGGAAAAGTGTAATATTATTTCCGTATTGCAATGCAACTTGCAAAAATTCATTCAGAGTGAGTGAATGAAACAGTACAGCAAAAAAATGTAATCCAGAGTGGAGTCATAACATGATTTAGATCTTTGTTTAGAACTTTTTCCGTAATTGCAATGCAACTTGCAAAAATTCATCGATTCATCGTTTCATGAATGAAACAGTACAGCAAAAAAATGTAATCCAGAGTGGAATCATAACATGATTTAGATTTTTGGTATAATGGAAAAGTGTAATATTATTTCCGTATTGCATTGCAACTTGCAAAAATTCATTCAGAGTGAGTAAATGAAACAGTAGGCAAATCACAACATGATTTAGAACTTTGTTAATGGAAAAGTGTAATATTATTTCCGTATTGCAATGCAACTTGCAAAAATTCATTCAGAGTGAGTGAATGAAACAGTACAGCAAAAAAATGTAATCACAACATGATTTAGAACTTTGTTAATGGAAAAGTGTAATATTATTTCCGTATTGCAATGCAACTTGCAAAAATTCATCGATTCATCGTTTCATGAATGAAACAGTACAGCAAAAAAATGTAATCCAGAGTGGAATCATAACATGATTTAGATTTTTGGTATAATGGAAAAGTGTAATATTATTTCCGTATTGCATTGCAACTTGCAAAAATTCATTCAGAGTGAGTAAATGAAACAGTAGGCAAATCACAACATGATTTAGAACTTTGTTAATGGAAAAGTGTAATATTATTTCCGTATTGCAACTTGCAAAAATTCATTCAGAGTGAGTAAATGAAACAGTAGGCAAATCACAACATGATTTAGAACTTTGTTAATGGAAAAGTGTAAAATTATTTCCGTATTGCAATGCAACTTGCAAAAATTAATCGATTCATCGTTTCATGAATGAAACAGTACAGCAAAAAAATGTAATCCAGAGTGGAATCATAACATGATTTAGATTTTTGGTATAATGGAAAAGTGTAATATTATTTCCGTATTGCATTGCAACTTGCAAAAATTCATTCAGAGTGAGTAAATGAAACAGTAGGCAAATCACAGCATGATTTAGAACTTTGTTAATGGAAAAGTGTAATATTATTTCCGTATTGCAACTTGCAAAAATTCATTCAGAGTGAGTAAATGAAACAGTAGGCAAATCACAACATGATTTAGATTTTTGGTATAATGGAAAAGTGTAATATTATTTCCGTATTGCAATGCAACTTGCAAAAATTCATTCAGAATGAGTGAATGAAACAGTACAGCAAAAAAATGTAATCCAGAGTGGAGTCATAACATGATTTAGATCTTTGTTTAGAACTTTTTCCGTAATTGCAATGCAACTTGCAAAAATTCATCGATTCATCGTTTCATGAATGAAACAGTACAGCAAAAAAATGTAATCCAGAGTGGAATCATAACATGATTTAGATTTTTGGTATAATGGAAAAGTGTAATATTATTTCCGTATTGCATTGCAACTTGCAAAAATTCATTCAGAGTGAGTAAATGAAACAGTAGGCAAATCACAACATGATTTAGAACTTTGTTAATGGAAAAGTGTAATATTATTTCCGTATTGCAATGCAACTTGCAAAAATTCATCGATTCATCGTTTCATGAATGAAACAGTACAGCAAAAAAATGTAATCCAGAGTAGAATCATAACATGATTTAGATTTTTGGTATAATGGAAAAGTGTAATATTATTTCCGTATTGCAATGCAACTTGCAAAAATTCATTCAGAGTGAGTGAATGAAACAGTACAGCAAAAAAATGTAATCCAGTGGGTGAATCACAACATGATTTAGAACTTTGTTAATGGAAAAGTGTGATATTATTTCCGTATTGCAATGCAACTTGCAAAAATTCAGCGATTCATCGTTTCATGAATGAAACAGTACAGCAAAAAAATGTAATCCAGAGTGGAGTCATAACATGATTTAGATCTTTGTTTAGAACTTTTTCCGTAATTGCAATGCAACTTGCAAAAATTCATCGATTCATCGTTTCATGAATGAAACAGTACAGCAAAAAAATGTAATCCAGAGTGGAATCATAACATGATTTAGATTTTTGGTATAATGGAAAAGTGTAATATTATTTCCGTATTGCAACTTGCAAAAATTCATTCAGAGTGAGTAAATGAAACAGTAGGCAAATCACAACATGATTTAGAACTTTGTTAATGGAAAAGTGTAAAATTATTTCCGTATTGCAATGCAACTTGCAAAAATTAATCGATTCATCGTTTCATGAATGAAACAGTACAGCAAAAAAATGTAATCCAGAGTGGAATCATAACATGATTTAGATCTTTGGTAATGGAAAAGTGTAATATTATTTCCGTATTGCAATGCAACTTGCAAAAATTCATTCAGAGTGAGTGAATGAAACAGTACAGCAAAAAAATGTAATCCAGTGGGTGAATCACAACATGATTTAGAACTTTGTTAATGGAAAAGTGTAATATTATTTCCGTATTGCAATGCAACTTGCAAAAATTCATTCAGAGTGAGTGAATGAAACAGTACAGCAAAAAAATGTAATCCAGAGTGGAGTCATAACATGATTTAGATCTTTGTTTAGAACTTTTTCCGTAATTGCAATGCAACTTGCAAAAATTCATCGATTCATCGTTTCATGAATGAAACAGTACAGCAAAAAAATGTAATCCAGAGTGGAATCATAACATGATTTAGATTTTTGGTATAATGGAAAAGTGTAATATTATTTCCGTATTGCAACTTGCAAAAATTCATTCAGAGTGAGTAAATGAAACAGTAGGCAAATCACAACATGATTTAGAACTTTGTTAATGGAAAAGTGTAAAATTATTTCCGTATTGCAATGCAACTTGCAAAAATTAATCGATTCATCGTTTCATGAATGAAACAGTACAGCAAAAAAATGTAATCCAGAGTGGAATCATAACATGATTTAGATCTTTGGTAATGGAAAAGTGTAATATTATTTCCGTATTGCAATGCAACTTGCAAAAATTCATTCAGAGTGAGTGAATGAAACAGTACAGCAAAAAAATGTAATCCAGTGGGTGAATCACAACATGATTTAGAACTTTGTTAATGGAAAAGTGTAATATTATTTCAGTATTGCAATGCAACTTGCAAAAATTCATTCAGAGTGAGTGAATGAAACAGTACAGCAAAAAAATGTAATCCAGAGTGGAGTCATAACATGATTTAGATCTTTGTTTAGAACTTTTTCCGTAATTGCAATGCAACTTGCAAAAATTCATCGATTCATCGTTTCATGAATGAAACAGTACAGCAAAAAAATGTAATCCAGAGTGGAATCATAACATGATTTAGATTTTTGGTATAATGGAAAAGTGTAATATTATTTCCGTATTGCAACTTGCAAAAATTCATTCAGAGTGAGTAAATGAAACAGTAGGCAAATCACAACATGATTTAGAACTTTGTTAATGGAAAAGTGTAAAATTATTTCCGTATTGCAATGCAACTTGCAAAAATTAATCGATTCATCGTTTCATGAATGAAACAGTACAGCAAAAAAATGTAATCCAGAGTGGAATCATAACATGATTTAGATCTTTGGTAATGGAAAAGTGTAATATTATTTCCGTATTGCAATGCAACTTGCAAAAATTCATTCAGAGTGAGTGAATGAAACAGTACAGCAAAAAAATGTAATCCAGTGGGTGAATCACAACATGATTTAGAACTTTGTTAATGGAAAAGTGTAATATTATTTCCGTATTGCAATGCAACTTGCAAAAATTCATTCAGAGTGAGTGAATGAAACAGTACAGCAAAAAAATGTAATCCAGAGTGGAGTCATAACATGATTTAGATCTTTGTTTAGAACTTTTTCCGTAATTGCAATGCAACTTGCAAAAATTCATCGATTCATCGTTTCATGAATGAAACAGTACAGCAAAAAAATGTAATCCAGAGTGGAATCATAACATGATTTAGATTTTTGGTATAATGGAAAAGTGTAATATTATTTCCGTATTGCATTGCAACTTGCAAAAATTCATTCAGAGTGAGTAAATGAAACAGTAGGCAAATCACAACATGATTTAGAACTTTGTTAATGGAAAAGTGTAATATTATTTCCGTATTGCAATGCAACTTGCAAAAATTCATTCAGAGTGAGTGAATGAAACAGTACAGCAAAAAAATGTAATCACAACATGATTTAGAACTTTGTTAATGGAAAAGTGTAATATTATTTCCGTATTGCAATGCAACTTGCAAAAATTCATCGATTCATCGTTTCATGAATGAAACAGTACAGCAAAAAAATGTAATCCAGAGTGGAATCATAACATGATTTAGATTTTTGGTATAATGGAAAAGTGTAATATTATTTCCGTATTGCATTGCAACTTGCAAAAATTCATTCAGAGTGAGTAAATGAAACAGTAGGCAAATCACAACATGATTTAGAACTTTGTTAATGGAAAAGTGTAAAATTATTTCCGTATTGCAATGCAACTTGCAAAAATTAATCGATTCATCGTTTCATGAATGAAACAGTACAGCAAAAAAATGTAATCCAGAGTGGAATCATAACATGATTTAGATTTTTGGTATAATGGAAAAGTGTAATATTATTTCCGTATTGCATTGCAACTTGCAAAAATTCATTCAGAGTGAGTAAATGAAACAGTAGGCAAATCACAACATGATTTAGAACTTTGTTAATGGAAAAGTGTAATATTATTTCCGTATTGCAACTTGCAAAAATTCATTCAGAGTGAGTAAATGAAACAGTAGGCAAATCACAACATGATTTAGATTTTTGGTATAATGGAAAAGTGTAATATTATTTCCGTATTGCAATGCAACTTGCAAAAATTCATTCAGAATGAGTGAATGAAACAGTACAGCAAAAAAATGTAATCCAGAGTGGAGTCATAACATGATTTAGATCTTTGTTTAGAACTTTTTCCGTAATTGCAATGCAACTTGCAAAAATTCATCGATTCATCGTTTCATGAATGAAACAGTACAGCAAAAAAATGTAATCCAGAGTGGAATCATAACATGATTTAGATTTTTGGTATAATGGAAAAGTGTAATATTATTTCCGTATTGCATTGCAACTTGCAAAAATTCATTCAGAGTGAGTAAATGAAACAGTAGGCAAATCACAACATGATTTAGAACTTTGTTAATGGAAAAGTGTAATATTATTTCCGTATTGCAATGCAACTTGCAAAAATTCATCGATTCATCGTTTCATGAATGAAACAGTACAGCAAAAAAATGTAATCCAGAGTAGAATCATAACATGATTTAGATTTTTGGTATAATGGAAAAGTGTAATATTATTTCCGTATTGCAATGCAACTTGCAAAAATTCATTCAGAGTGAGTGAATGAAACAGTACAGCAAAAAAATGTAATCCAGTGGGTGAATCACAACATGATTTAGAACTTTGTTAATGGAAAAGTGTGATATTATTTCCGTATTGCAATGCAACTTGCAAAAATTCAGCGATTCATCGTTTCATGAATGAAACAGTACAGCAAAAAAATGTAATCCAGAGTGGAGTCATAACATGATTTAGATCTTTGTTTAGAACTTTTTCCGTAATTGCAATGCAACTTGCAAAAATTCATCGATTCATCGTTTCATGAATGAAACAGTACAGCAAAAAAATGTAATCCAGAGTGGAATCATAACATGATTTAGATTTTTGGTATAATGGAAAAGTGTAATATTATTTCCGTATTGCAACTTGCAAAAATTCATTCAGAGTGAGTAAATGAAACAGTAGGCAAATCACAACATGATTTAGAACTTTGTTAATGGAAAAGTGTAAAATTATTTCCGTATTGCAATGCAACTTGCAAAAATTAATCGATTCATCGTTTCATGAATGAAACAGTACAGCAAAAAAATGTAATCCAGAGTGGAATCATAACATGATTTAGATCTTTGGTAATGGAAAAGTGTAATATTATTTCCGTATTGCAATGCAACTTGCAAAAATTCATTCAGAGTGAGTGAATGAAACAGTACAGCAAAAAAATGTAATCCAGTGGGTGAATCACAACATGATTTAGAACTTTGTTAATGGAAAAGTGTAATATTATTTCCGTATTGCAATGCAACTTGCAAAAATTCATTCAGAGTGAGTGAATGAAACAGTACAGCAAAAAAATGTAATCCAGAGTGGAGTCATAACATGATTTAGATCTTTGTTTAGAACTTTTTCCGTAATTGCAATGCAACTTGCAAAAATTCATCGATTCATCGTTTCATGAATGAAACAGTACAGCAAAAAAATGTAATCCAGAGTGGAATCATAACATGATTTAGATTTTTGGTATAATGGAAAAGTGTAATATTATTTCCGTATTGCATTGCAACTTGCAAAAATTCATTCAGAGTGAGTAAATGAAACAGTAGGCAAATCACAACATGATTTAGAACTTTGTTAATGGAAAAGTGTAATATTATTTCCGTATTGCAATGCAACTTGCAAAAATTCATTCAGAGTGAGTGAATGAAACAGTACAGCAAAAAAATGTAATCACAACATGATTTAGAACTTTGTTAATGGAAAAGTGTAATATTATTTCCGTATTGCAATGCAACTTGCAAAAATTCATCGATTCATCGTTTCATGAATGAAACAGTACAGCAAAAAAATGTAATCCAGAGTGGAATCATAACATGATTTAGATTTTTGGTATAATGGAAAAGTGTAATATTATTTCCGTATTGCATTGCAACTTGCAAAAATTCATTCAGAGTGAGTAAATGAAACAGTAGGCAAATCACAACATGATTTAGAACTTTGTTAATGGAAAAGTGTAATATTATTTCCGTATTGCAACTTGCAAAAATTCATTCAGAGTGAGTAAATGAAACAGTAGGCAAATCACAACATGATTTAGAACTTTGTTAATGGAAAAGTGTAAAATTATTTCCGTATTGCAATGCAACTTGCAAAAATTAATCGATTCATCGTTTCATGAATGAAACAGTACAGCAAAAAAATGTAATCCAGAGTGGAATCATAACATGATTTAGATTTTTGGTATAATGGAAAAGTGTAATATTATTTCCGTATTGCATTGCAACTTGCAAAAATTCATTCAGAGTGAGTAAATGAAACAGTAGGCAAATCACAGCATGATTTAGAACTTTGTTAATGGAAAAGTGTAATATTATTTCCGTATTGCAACTTGCAAAAATTCATTCAGAGTGAGTAAATGAAACAGTAGGCAAATCACAACATGATTTAGATTTTTGGTATAATGGAAAAGTGTAATATTATTTCCGTATTGCAATGCAACTTGCAAAAATTCATTCAGAATGAGTGAATGAAACAGTACAGCAAAAAAATGTAATCCAGAGTGGAGTCATAACATGATTTAGATCTTTGTTTAGAACTTTTTCCGTAATTGCAATGCAACTTGCAAAAATTCATCGATTCATCGTTTCATGAATGAAACAGTACAGCAAAAAAATGTAATCCAGAGTGGAATCATAACATGATTTAGATTTTTGGTATAATGGAAAAGTGTAATATTATTTCCGTATTGCATTGCAACTTGCAAAAATTCATTCAGAGTGAGTAAATGAAACAGTAGGCAAATCACAACATGATTTAGAACTTTGTTAATGGAAAAGTGTAATATTATTTCCGTATTGCAATGCAACTTGCAAAAATTCATCGATTCATCGTTTCATGAATGAAACAGTACAGCAAAAAAATGTAATCCAGAGTAGAATCATAACATGATTTAGATTTTTGGTATAATGGAAAAGTGTAATATTATTTCCGTATTGCAATGCAACTTGCAAAAATTCATTCAGAGTGAGTGAATGAAACAGTACAGCAAAAAAATGTAATCCAGTGGGTGAATCACAACATGATTTAGAACTTTGTTAATGGAAAAGTGTGATATTATTTCCGTATTGCAATGCAACTTGCAAAAATTCAGCGATTCATCGTTTCATGAATGAAACAGTACAGCAAAAAAATGTAATCCAGAGTGGAGTCATAACATGATTTAGATCTTTGTTTAGAACTTTTTCCGTAATTGCAATGCAACTTGCAAAAATTCATCGATTCATCGTTTCATGAATGAAACAGTACAGCAAAAAAATGTAATCCAGAGTGGAATCATAACATGATTTAGATTTTTGGTATAATGGAAAAGTGTAATATTATTTCCGTATTGCAACTTGCAAAAATTCATTCAGAGTGAGTAAATGAAACAGTAGGCAAATCACAACATGATTTAGAACTTTGTTAATGGAAAAGTGTAAAATTATTTCCGTATTGCAATGCAACTTGCAAAAATTAATCGATTCATCGTTTCATGAATGAAACAGTACAGCAAAAAAATGTAATCCAGAGTGGAATCATAACATGATTTAGATCTTTGGTAATGGAAAAGTGTAATATTATTTCCGTATTGCAATGCAACTTGCAAAAATTCATTCAGAGTGAGTGAATGAAACAGTACAGCAAAAAAATGTAATCCAGTGGGTGAATCACAACATGATTTAGAACTTTGTTAATGGAAAAGTGTAATATTATTTCCGTATTGCAATGCAACTTGCAAAAATTCATTCAGAGTGAGTGAATGAAACAGTACAGCAAAAAAATGTAATCCAGAGTGGAGTCATAACATGATTTAGATCTTTGTTTAGAACTTTTTCCGTAATTGCAATGCAACTTGCAAAAATTAATCGATTCATCGTTTCATGAATGAAACAGTACAGCAAAAAAATGTAATCCAGAGTGGAATCATAACATGATTTAGATTTTTGGTATAATGGAAAAGTGTAATATTATTTCCGTATTGCATTGCAACTTGCAAAAATTCATTCAGAGTGAGTAAATGAAACAGTAGGCAAATCACAACATGATTTAGAACTTTGTTAATGGAAAAGTGTAATATTATTTCCGTATTGCAACTTGCAAAAATTCATTCAGAGTGAGTAAATGAAACAGTAGGCAAATCACAACATGATTTAGATTTTTGGTATAATGGAAAAGTGTAATATTATTTCCGTATTGCAATGCAACTTGCAAAAATTCATTCAGAATGAGTGAATGAAACAGTACAGCAAAAAAATGTAATCCAGAGTGGAGTCATAACATGATTTAGATCTTTGTTTAGAACTTTTTCCGTAATTGCAATGCAACTTGCAAAAATTCATCGATTCATCGTTTCATGAATGAAACAGTACAGCAAAAAAATGTAATCCAGAGTGGAATCATAACATGATTTAGATTTTTGGTATAATGGAAAAGTGTAATATTATTTCCGTATTGCATTGCAACTTGCAAAAATTCATTCAGAGTGAGTAAATGAAACAGTAGGCAAATCACAACATGATTTAGAACTTTGTTAATGGAAAAGTGTAATATTATTTCCGTATTGCAATGCAACTTGCAAAAATTCATCGATTCATCGTTTCATGAATGAAACAGTACAGCAAAAAAATGTAATCCAGAGTAGAATCATAACATGATTTAGATTTTTGGTATAATGGAAAAGTGTAATATTATTTCCGTATTGCAATGCAACTTGCAAAAATTCATTCAGAGTGAGTGAATGAAACAGTACAGCAAAAAAATGTAATCCAGTGGGTGAATCACAACATGATTTAGAACTTTGTTAATGGAAAAGTGTGATATTATTTCCGTATTGCAATGCAACTTGCAAAAATTCAGCGATTCATCGTTTCATGAATGAAACAGTACAGCAAAAAAATGTAATCCAGAGTGGAGTCATAACATGATTTAGATCTTTGTTTAGAACTTTTTCCGTAATTGCAATGCAACTTGCAAAAATTCATCGATTCATCGTTTCATGAATGAAACAGTACAGCAAAAAAATGTAATCCAGAGTGGAATCATAACATGATTTAGATTTTTGGTATAATGGAAAAGTGTAATATTATTTCCGTATTGCAACTTGCAAAAATTCATTCAGAGTGAGTAAATGAAACAGTAGGCAAATCACAACATGATTTAGAACTTTGTTAATGGAAAAGTGTAAAATTATTTCCGTATTGCAATGCAACTTGCAAAAATTAATCGATTCATCGTTTCATGAATGAAACAGTACAGCAAAAAAATGTAATCCAGAGTGGAATCATAACATGATTTAGATCTTTGGTAATGGAAAAGTGTAATATTATTTCCGTATTGCAATGCAACTTGCAAAAATTCATTCAGAGTGAGTGAATGAAACAGTACAGCAAAAAAATGTAATCCAGTGGGTGAATCACAACATGATTTAGAACTTTGTTAATGGAAAAGTGTAATATTATTTCCGTATTGCAATGCAACTTGCAAAAATTCATTCAGAGTGAGTGAATGAAACAGTACAGCAAAAAAATGTAATCCAGAGTGGAGTCATAACATGATTTAGATCTTTGTTTAGAACTTTTTCCGTAATTGCAATGCAACTTGCAAAAATTCATCGATTCATCGTTTCATGAATGAAACAGTACAGCAAAAAAATGTAATCCAGAGTGGAATCATAACATGATTTAGATTTTTGGTATAATGGAAAAGTGTAATATTATTTCCGTATTGCAACTTGCAAAAATTCATTCAGAGTGAGTAAATGAAACAGTAGGCAAATCACAACATGATTTAGAACTTTGTTAATGGAAAAGTGTAAAATTATTTCCGTATTGCAATGCAACTTGCAAAAATTAATCGATTCATCGTTTCATGAATGAAACAGTACAGCAAAAAAATGTAATCCAGAGTGGAATCATAACATGATTTAGATCTTTGGTAATGGAAAAGTGTAATATTATTTCCGTATTGCAATGCAACTTGCAAAAATTCATTCAGAGTGAGTGAATGAAACAGTACAGCAAAAAAATGTAATCCAGTGGGTGAATCACAACATGATTTAGAACTTTGTTAATGGAAAAGTGTAATATTATTTCCGTATTGCAATGCAACTTGCAAAAATTCATTCAGAGTGAGTGAATGAAACAGTACAGCAAAAAAATGTAATCCAGAGTGGAGTCATAACATGATTTAGATCTTTGTTTAGAACTTTTTCCGTAATTGCAATGCAACTTGCAAAAATTCATCGATTCATCGTTTCATGAATGAAACAGTACAGCAAAAAAATGTAATCCAGAGTGGAATCATAACATGATTTAGATTTTTGGTATAATGGAAAAGTGTAATATTATTTCCGTATTGCAACTTGCAAAAATTCATTCAGAGTGAGTAAATGAAACAGTAGGCAAATCACAACATGATTTAGAACTTTGTTAATGGAAAAGTGTAAAATTATTTCCGTATTGCAATGCAACTTGCAAAAATTAATCGATTCATCGTTTCATGAATGAAACAGTACAGCAAAAAAATGTAATCCAGAGTGGAATCATAACATGATTTAGATCTTTGGTAATGGAAAAGTGTAATATTATTTCCGTATTGCAATGCAACTTGCAAAAATTCATTCAGAGTGAGTGAATGAAACAGTACAGCAAAAAAATGTAATCCAGTGGGTGAATCACAACATGATTTAGAACTTTGTTAATGGAAAAGTGTAATATTATTTCCGTATTGCAATGCAACTTGCAAAAATTCATTCAGAGTGAGTGAATGAAACAGTACAGCAAAAAAATGTAATCCAGAGTGGAGTCATAACATGATTTAGATCTTTGTTTAGAACTTTTTCCGTAATTGCAATGCAACTTGCAAAAATTCATCGATTCATCGTTTCATGAATGAAACAGTACAGCAAAAAAATGTAATCCAGAGTGGAATCATAACATGATTTAGATTTTTGGTATAATGGAAAAGTGTAATATTATTTCCGTATTGCATTGCAACTTGCAAAAATTCATTCAGAGTGAGTAAATGAAACAGTAGGCAAATCACAACATGATTTAGAACTTTGTTAATGGAAAAGTGTAATATTATTTCCGTATTGCAATGCAACTTGCAAAAATTCATTCAGAGTGAGTGAATGAAACAGTACAGCAAAAAAATGTAATCCAGTGGGTGAATCACAACATGATTTAGAACTTTGTTAATGGAAAAGTGTAATATTATTTCCGTATTGCAATGCAACTTGCAAAAATTCATTCAGAGTGAGTGAATGAAACAGTACAGCAAAAAAATGTAATCCAGAGTGGAGTCATAACATGATTTAGATCTTTGTTTAGAACTTTTTCCGTAATTGCAATGCAACTTGCAAAAATTCATCGATTCATCGTTTCATGAATGAAACAGTACAGCAAAAAAATGTAATCCAGAGTGGAATCATAACATGATTTAGATTTTTGGTATAATGGAAAAGTGTAATATTATTTCCGTATTGCATTGCAACTTGCAAAAATTCATTCAGAGTGAGTAAATGAAACAGTAGGCAAATCACAACATGATTTAGAACTTTGTTAATGGAAAAGTGTAATATTATTTCCGTATTGCAATGCAACTTGCAAAAATTCATTCAGAGTGAGTGAATGAAACAGTACAGCAAAAAAATGTAATCACAACATGATTTAGAACTTTGTTAATGGAAAAGTGTAATATTATTTCCGTATTGCAATGCAACTTGCAAAAATTCATCGATTCATCGTTTCATGAATGAAACAGTACAGCAAAAAAATGTAATCCAGAGTGGAATCATAACATGATTTAGATTTTTGGTATAATGGAAAAGTGTAATATTATTTCCGTATTGCATTGCAACTTGCAAAAATTCATTCAGAGTGAGTAAATGAAACAGTAGGCAAATCACAACATGATTTAGAACTTTGTTAATGGAAAAGTGTAAAATTATTTCCGTATTGCAATGCAACTTGCAAAAATTAATCGATTCATCGTTTCATGAATGAAACAGTACAGCAAAAAAATGTAATCCAGAGTGGAATCATAACATGATTTAGATTTTTGGTATAATGGAAAAGTGTAATATTATTTCCGTATTGCATTGCAACTTGCAAAAATTCATTCAGAGTGAGTAAATGAAACAGTAGGCAAATCACAACATGATTTAGAACTTTGTTAATGGAAAAGTGTAATATTATTTCCGTATTGCAACTTGCAAAAATTCATTCAGAGTGAGTAAATGAAACAGTAGGCAAATCACAACATGATTTAGATTTTTGGTATAATGGAAAAGTGTAATATTATTTCCGTATTGCAATGCAACTTGCAAAAATTCATTCAGAATGAGTGAATGAAACAGTACAGCAAAAAAATGTAATCCAGAGTGGAGTCATAACATGATTTAGATCTTTGTTTAGAACTTTTTCCGTAATTGCAATGCAACTTGCAAAAATTCATCGATTCATCGTTTCATGAATGAAACAGTACAGCAAAAAAATGTAATCCAGAGTGGAATCATAACATGATTTAGATTTTTGGTATAATGGAAAAGTGTAATATTATTTCCGTATTGCATTGCAACTTGCAAAAATTCATTCAGAGTGAGTAAATGAAACAGTAGGCAAATCACAACATGATTTAGAACTTTGTTAATGGAAAAGTGTAATATTATTTCCGTATTGCAATGCAACTTGCAAAAATTCATCGATTCATCGTTTCATGAATGAAACAGTACAGCAAAAAAATGTAATCCAGAGTAGAATCATAACATGATTTAGATTTTTGGTATAATGGAAAAGTGTAATATTATTTCCGTATTGCAATGCAACTTGCAAAAATTCATTCAGAGTGAGTGAATGAAACAGTACAGCAAAAAAATGTAATCCAGTGGGTGAATCACAACATGATTTAGAACTTTGTTAATGGAAAAGTGTGATATTATTTCCGTATTGCAATGCAACTTGCAAAAATTCAGCGATTCATCGTTTCATGAATGAAACAGTACAGCAAAAAAATGTAATCCAGAGTGGAGTCATAACATGATTTAGATCTTTGTTTAGAACTTTTTCCGTAATTGCAATGCAACTTGCAAAAATTCATCGATTCATCGTTTCATGAATGAAACAGTACAGCAAAAAAATGTAATCCAGAGTGGAATCATAACATGATTTAGATTTTTGGTATAATGGAAAAGTGTAATATTATTTCCGTATTGCAACTTGCAAAAATTCATTCAGAGTGAGTAAATGAAACAGTAGGCAAATCACAACATGATTTAGAACTTTGTTAATGGAAAAGTGTAAAATTATTTCCGTATTGCAATGCAACTTGCAAAAATTAATCGATTCATCGTTTCATGAATGAAACAGTACAGCAAAAAAATGTAATCCAGAGTGGAATCATAACATGATTTAGATCTTTGGTAATGGAAAAGTGTAATATTATTTCCGTATTGCAATGCAACTTGCAAAAATTCATTCAGAGTGAGTGAATGAAACAGTACAGCAAAAAAATGTAATCCAGTGGGTGAATCACAACATGATTTAGAACTTTGTTAATGGAAAAGTGTAATATTATTTCCGTATTGCAATGCAACTTGCAAAAATTCATTCAGAGTGAGTGAATGAAACAGTACAGCAAAAAAATGTAATCCAGAGTGGAGTCATAACATGATTTAGATCTTTGTTTAGAACTTTTTCCGTAATTGCAATGCAACTTGCAAAAATTCATCGATTCATCGTTTCATGAATGAAACAGTACAGCAAAAAAATGTAATCCAGAGTGGAATCATAACATGATTTAGATTTTTGGTATAATGGAAAAGTGTAATATTATTTCCGTATTGCAACTTGCAAAAATTCATTCAGAGTGAGTAAATGAAACAGTAGGCAAATCACAACATGATTTAGAACTTTGTTAATGGAAAAGTGTAAAATTATTTCCGTATTGCAATTGCAACTTGCAAAAATTAATCGATTCATCGTTTCATGAATGAAACAGTACAGCAAAAAAATGTAATCCAGAGTGGAATCATAACATGATTTAGATCTTTGGTAATGGAAAAGTGTAATATTATTTCCGTATTGCAATGCAACTTGCAAAAATTCATTCAGAGTGAGTGAATGAAACAGTACAGCAAAAAAATGTAATCCAGTGGGTGAATCACAACATGATTTAGAACTTTGTTAATGGAAAAGTGTAATATTATTTCCGTATTGCAATGCAACTTGCAAAAATTCATTCAGAGTGAGTGAATGAAACAGTACAGCAAAAAAATGTAATCCAGAGTGGAGTCATAACATGATTTAGATCTTTGTTTAGAACTTTTTCCGTAATTGCAATGCAACTTGCAAAAATTCATCGATTCATCGTTTCATGAATGAAACAGTACAGCAAAAAAATGTAATCCAGAGTGGAATCATAACATGATTTAGATTTTTGGTATAATGGAAAAGTGTAATATTATTTCCGTATTGCATTGCAACTTGCAAAAATTCATTCAGAGTGAGTAAATGAAACAGTAGGCAAATCACAACATGATTTAGATTTTTGGTATAATGGAAAAGTGTAATATTATTTCCGTATTGCAATGCAACTTGCAAAAATTCATTCAGAGTGAGTGAATGAAACAGTACAGCAAAAAAATGTAATCCAGTGGGTGAATCACAACATGATTTAGAACTTTGTTAATGGAAAAGTGTGATATTATTTCCGTATTGCAATGCAACTTGCAAAAATTCAGCGATTCATCGTTTCATGAATGAAACAGTACAGCAAAAAAATGTAATCCAGAGTGGAGTCATAACATGATTTAGATCTTTGTTTAGAACTTTTTCCGTAATTGCAATGCAACTTGCAAAAATTCATCGATTCATCGTTTCATGAATGAAACAGTACAGCAAAAAAATGTAATCCAGAGTGGAATCATAACATGATTTAGATTTTTGGTATAATGGAAAAGTGTAATATTATTTCCGTATTGCAACTTGCAAAAATTCATTCAGAGTGAGTAAATGAAACAGTAGGCAAATCACAACATGATTTAGAACTTTGTTAATGGAAAAGTGTAAAATTATTTCCGTATTGCAATGCAACTTGCAAAAATTAATCGATTCATCGTTTCATGAATGAAACAGTACAGCAAAAAAATGTAATCCAGAGTGGAATCATAACATGATTTAGATCTTTGGTAATGGAAAAGTGTAATATTATTTCCGTATTGCAATGCAACTTGCAAAAATTCATTCAGAGTGAGTGAATGAAAAACAGTACAGCAAAAAAATGTAATCCAGTGGGTGAATCACAACATGATTTAGAACTTTGTTAATGGAAAAGTGTAATATTATTTCCGTATTGCAATGCAACTTGCAAAAATTCATTCAGAGTGAGTGAATGAAACAGTACAGCAAAAAAATGTAATCCAGAGTGGAGTCATAACATGATTTAGATCTTTGTTTAGAACTTTTTCCGTAATTGCAATGCAACTTGCAAAAATTCATCGATTCATCGTTTCATGAATGAAACAGTACAGCAAAAAAATGTAATCCAGAGTGGAATCATAACATGATTTAGATTTTTGGTATAATGGAAAAGTGTAATATTATTTCCGTATTGCAACTTGCAAAAATTCATTCAGAGTGAGTAAATGAAACAGTAGGCAAATCACAACATGATTTAGAACTTTGTTAATGGAAAAGTGTAAAATTATTTCCGTATTGCAATTGCAACTTGCAAAAATTAATCGATTCATCGTTTCATGAATGAAACAGTACAGCAAAAAAATGTAATCCAGAGTGGAATCATAACATGATTTAGATCTTTGGTAATGGAAAAGTGTAATATTATTTCCGTATTGCAATGCAACTTGCAAAAATTCATTCAGAGTGAGTGAATGAAACAGTACAGCAAAAAAATGTAATCCAGTGGGTGAATCACAACATGATTTAGAACTTTGTTAATGGAAAAGTGTAATATTATTTCCGTATTGCAATGCAACTTGCAAAAATTCATTCAGAGTGAGTGAATGAAACAGTACAGCAAAAAAATGTAATCCAGAGTGGAGTCATAACATGATTTAGATCTTTGTTTAGAACTTTTTCCGTAATTGCAATGCAACTTGCAAAAATTCATCGATTCATCGTTTCATGAATGAAACAGTACAGCAAAAAAATGTAATCCAGAGTGGAATCATAACATGATTTAGATTTTTGGTATAATGGAAAAGTGTAATATTATTTCCGTATTGCATTGCAACTTGCAAAAATTCATTCAGAGTGAGTAAATGAAACAGTAGGCAAATCACAACATGATTTAGAACTTTGTTAATGGAAAAGTGTGATATTATTTCCGTATTGCAATGCAACTTGCAAAAATTCATTCAGAGTGAGTGAATGAAACAGTACAGCAAAAAAATGTAATCACAACATGATTTAGAACTTTGTTAATGGAAAAGTGTAATATTATTTCCGTATTGCAATGCAACTTGCAAAAATTCATCGATTCATCGTTTCATGAATGAAACAGTACAGCAAAAAAATGTAATCCAGAGTGGAATCATAACATGATTTAGATTTTTGGTATAATGGAAAAGTGTAATATTATTTCCGTATTGCATTGCAACTTGCAAAAATTCATTCAGAGTGAGTAAATGAAACAGTAGGCAAATCACAACATGATTTAGAACTTTGTTAATGGAAAAGTGTAATATTATTTCCGTATTGCAACTTGCAAAAATTCATTCAGAGTGAGTAAATGAAACAGTAGGCAAATCACAACATGATTTAGAACTTTGTTAATGGAAAAGTGTAAAATTATTTCCGTATTGCAATGCAACTTGCAAAAATTAATCGATTCATCGTTTCATGAATGAAACAGTACAGCAAAAAAATGTAATCCAGAGTGGAATCATAACATGATTTAGATTTTTGGTATAATGGAAAAGTGTAATATTATTTCCGTATTGCATTGCAACTTGCAAAAATTCATTCAGAGTGAGTAAATGAAACAGTAGGCAAATCACAACATGATTTAGAACTTTGTTAATGGAAAAGTGTAATATTATTTCCGTATTGCAACTTGCAAAAATTCATTCAGAGTGAGTAAATGAAACAGTAGGCAAATCACAACATGATTTAGATTTTTGGTATAATGGAAAAGTGTAATATTATTTCCGTATTGCAATGCAACTTGCAAAAATTCATTCAGAATGAGTGAATGAAACAGTACAGCAAAAAAATGTAATCCAGAGTGGAGTCATAACATGATTTAGATCTTTGTTTAGAACTTTTTCCGTAATTGCAATGCAACTTGCAAAAATTCATCGATTCATCGTTTCATGAATGAAACAGTACAGCAAAAAAATGTAATCCAGAGTGGAATCATAACATGATTTAGATTTTTGGTATAATGGAAAAGTGTAATATTATTTCCGTATTGCATTGCAACTTGCAAAAATTCATTCAGAGTGAGTAAATGAAACAGTAGGCAAATCACAACATGATTTAGAACTTTGTTAATGGAAAAGTGTAATATTATTTCCGTATTGCAATGCAACTTGCAAAAATTCATCGATTCATCGTTTCATGAATGAAACAGTACAGCAAAAAAATGTAATCCAGAGTAGAATCATAACATGATTTAGATTTTTGGTATAATGGAAAAGTGTAATATTATTTCCGTATTGCAATGCAACTTGCAAAAATTCATTCAGAGTGAGTGAATGAAACAGTACAGCAAAAAAATGTAATCCAGTGGGTGAATCACAACATGATTTAGAACTTTGTTAATGGAAAAGTGTGATATTATTTCCGTATTGCAATGCAACTTGCAAAAATTCAGCGATTCATCGTTTCATGAATGAAACAGTACAGCAAAAAAATGTAATCCAGAGTGGAGTCATAACATGATTTAGATCTTTGTTTAGAACTTTTTCCGTAATTGCAATGCAACTTGCAAAAATTCATCGATTCATCGTTTCATGAATGAAACAGTACAGCAAAAAAATGTAATCCAGAGTGGAATCATAACATGATTTAGATTTTTGGTATAATGGAAAAGTGTAATATTATTTCCGTATTGCAACTTGCAAAAATTCATTCAGAGTGAGTAAATGAAACAGTAGGCAAATCACAACATGATTTAGAACTTTGTTAATGGAAAAGTGTAAAATTATTTCCGTATTGCAATGCAACTTGCAAAAATTAATCGATTCATCGTTTCATGAATGAAACAGTACAGCAAAAAAATGTAATCCAGAGTGGAATCATAACATGATTTAGATCTTTGGTAATGGAAAAGTGTAATATTATTTCCGTATTGCAATGCAACTTGCAAAAATTCATTCAGAGTGAGTGAATGAAACAGTACAGCAAAAAAATGTAATCCAGTGGGTGAATCACAACATGATTTAGAACTTTGTTAATGGAAAAGTGTAATATTATTTCCGTATTGCAATGCAACTTGCAAAAATTCATTCAGAGTGAGTGAATGAAACAGTACAGCAAAAAAATGTAATCCAGAGTGGAGTCATAACATGATTTAGATCTTTGTTTAGAACTTTTTCCGTAATTGCAATGCAACTTGCAAAAATTCATCGATTCATCGTTTCATGAATGAAACAGTACAGCAAAAAAATGTAATCCAGAGTGGAGTCATAACATGATTTAGATCTTTGTTTAGAACTTTTTCCGTAATTGCAATGCAACTTGCAAAAATTCATCGATTCATCGTTTCATGAATGAAACAGTACAGCAAAAAAATGTAATCCAGAGTGGAGTCATAACATGATTTAGATCTTTGTTTAGAACTTTTTCCGTAATTGCAATGCAACTTGCAAAAATTCATCGATTCATCGTTTCATGAATGAAACAGTACAGCAAAAAAATGTAATCCAGAGTGGAATCATAACATGATTTAGATTTTTGGTATAATGGAAAAGTGTAATATTATTTCCGTATTGCAACTTGCAAAAATTCATTCAGAGTGAGTAAATGAAACAGTAGGCAAATCACAACATGATTTAGAACTTTGTTAATGGAAAAGTGTAAAATTATTTCCGTATTGCAATTGCAACTTGCAAAAATTAATCGATTCATCGTTTCATGAATGAAACAGTACAGCAAAAAAATGTAATCCAGAGTGGAATCATAACATGATTTAGATCTTTGGTAATGGAAAAGTGTAATATTATTTCCGTATTGCAATGCAACTTGCAAAAATTCATTCAGAGTGAGTGAATGAAACAGTACAGCAAAAAAATGTAATCCAGTGGGTGAATCACAACATGATTTAGAACTTTGTTAATGGAAAAGTGTAATATTATTTCCGTATTGCAATGCAACTTGCAAAAATTCATTCAGAGTGAGTGAATGAAACAGTACAGCAAAAAAATGTAATCCAGAGTGGAGTCATAACATGATTTAGATCTTTGTTTAGAACTTTTTCCGTAATTGCAATGCAACTTGCAAAAATTCATCGATTCATCGTTTCATGAATGAAACAGTACAGCAAAAAAATGTAATCCAGAGTGGAATCATAACATGATTTAGATTTTTGGTATAATGGAAAAGTGTAATATTATTTCCGTATTGCATTGCAACTTGCAAAAATTCATTCAGAGTGAGTAAATGAAACAGTAGGCAAATCACAACATGATTTAGATTTTTGGTATAATGGAAAAGTGTAATATTATTTCCGTATTGCAATGCAACTTGCAAAAATTCATTCAGAGTGAGTGAATGAAACAGTACAGCAAAAAAATGTAATCCAGTGGGTGAATCACAACATGATTTAGAACTTTGTTAATGGAAAAGTGTGATATTATTTCCGTATTGCAATGCAACTTGCAAAAATTCAGCGATTCATCGTTTCATGAATGAAACAGTACAGCAAAAAAATGTAATCCAGAGTGGAGTCATAACATGATTTAGATCTTTGTTTAGAACTTTTTCCGTAATTGCAATGCAACTTGCAAAAATTCATCGATTCATCGTTTCATGAATGA
Organism: Oncorhynchus mykiss; assembly: GCF_013265735.2. NCBI lineage: Eukaryota > Metazoa > Chordata > Actinopteri > Salmoniformes > Salmonidae > Oncorhynchus > Oncorhynchus mykiss. The sequence goes on from NW_023493802.1 coordinate 120,810, forward strand.
AACAGTACAGCAAAAAAATGTAATCCAGAGTGGAATCATAACATGATTTAGATTTTTGGTATAATGGAAAAGTGTAATATTATTTCCGTATTGCAACTTGCAAAAATTCATTCAGAGTGAGTAAATGAAACAGTAGGCAAATCACAACATGATTTAGAACTTTGTTAATGGAAAAGTGTAAAATTATTTCCGTATTGCAATGCAACTTGCAAAAATTAATCGATTCATCGTTTCATGAATGAAACAGTACAGCAAAAAAATGTAATCCAGAGTGGAATCATAACATGATTTAGATCTTTGGTAATGGAAAAGTGTAATATTATTTCCGTATTGCAATGCAACTTGCAAAAATTCATTCAGAGTGAGTGAATGAAAAACAGTACAGCAAAAAAATGTAATCCAGTGGGTGAATCACAACATGATTTAGAACTTTGTTAATGGAAAAGTGTAATATTATTTCCGTATTGCAATGCAACTTGCAAAAATTCATTCAGAGTGAGTGAATGAAACAGTACAGCAAAAAAATGTAATCCAGAGTGGAGTCATAACATGATTTAGATCTTTGTTTAGAACTTTTTCCGTAATTGCAATGCAACTTGCAAAAATTCATCGATTCATCGTTTCATGAATGAAACAGTACAGCAAAAAAATGTAATCCAGAGTGGAATCATAACATGATTTAGATTTTTGGTATAATGGAAAAGTGTAATATTATTTCCGTATTGCAACTTGCAAAAATTCATTCAGAGTGAGTAAATGAAACAGTAGGCAAATCACAACATGATTTAGAACTTTGTTAATGGAAAAGTGTAAAATTATTTCCGTATTGCAATTGCAACTTGCAAAAATTAATCGATTCATCGTTTCATGAATGAAACAGTACAGCAAAAAAATGTAATCCAGAGTGGAATCATAACATGATTTAGATCTTTGGTAATGGAAAAGTGTAATATTATTTCCGTATTGCAATGCAACTTGCAAAAATTCATTCAGAGTGAGTGAATGAAACAGTACAGCAAAAAAATGTAATCCAGTGGGTGAATCACAACATGATTTAGAACTTTGTTAATGGAAAAGTGTAATATTATTTCCGTATTGCAATGCAACTTGCAAAAATTCATTCAGAGTGAGTGAATGAAACAGTACAGCAAAAAAATGTAATCCAGAGTGGAGTCATAACATGATTTAGATCTTTGTTTAGAACTTTTTCCGTAATTGCAATGCAACTTGCAAAAATTCATCGATTCATCGTTTCATGAATGAAACAGTACAGCAAAAAAATGTAATCCAGAGTGGAATCATAACATGATTTAGATTTTTGGTATAATGGAAAAGTGTAATATTATTTCCGTATTGCAACTTGCAAAAATTCATTCAGAGTGAGTAAATGAAACAGTAGGCAAATCACAACATGATTTAGAACTTTGTTAATGGAAAAGTGTAAAATTATTTCCGTATTGCAATTGCAACTTGCAAAAATTAATCGATTCATCGTTTCATGAATGAAACAGTACAGCAAAAAAATGTAATCCAGAGTGGAATCATAACATGATTTAGATCTTTGGTAATGGAAAAGTGTAATATTATTTCCGTATTGCAATGCAACTTGCAAAAATTCATTCAGAGTGAGTGAATGAAACAGTACAGCAAAAAAATGTAATCCAGTGGGTGAATCACAACATGATTTAGAACTTTGTTAATGGAAAAGTGTAATATTATTTCCGTATTGCAATGCAACTTGCAAAAATTCATTCAGAGTGAGTGAATGAAACAGTACAGCAAAAAAATGTAATCCAGAGTGGAGTCATAACATGATTTAGATCTTTGTTTAGAACTTTTTCCGTAATTGCAATGCAACTTGCAAAAATTCATCGATTCATCGTTTCATGAATGAAACAGTACAGCAAAAAAATGTAATCCAGAGTGGAATCATAACATGATTTAGATTTTTGGTATAATGGAAAAGTGTAATATTATTTCCGTATTGCATTGCAACTTGCAAAAATTCATTCAGAGTGAGTAAATGAAACAGTAGGCAAATCACAACATGATTTAGAACTTTGTTAATGGAAAAGTGTGATATTATTTCCGTATTGCAATGCAACTTGCAAAAATTCATTCAGAGTGAGTGAATGAAACAGTACAGCAAAAAAATGTAATCACAACATGATTTAGAACTTTGTTAATGGAAAAGTGTAATATTATTTCCGTATTGCAATGCAACTTGCAAAAATTCATCGATTCATCGTTTCATGAATGAAACAGTACAGCAAAAAAATGTAATCCAGAGTGGAATCATAACATGATTTAGATTTTTGGTATAATGGAAAAGTGTAATATTATTTCCGTATTGCATTGCAACTTGCAAAAATTCATTCAGAGTGAGTAAATGAAACAGTAGGCAAATCACAACATGATTTAGAACTTTGTTAATGGAAAAGTGTAATATTATTTCCGTATTGCAACTTGCAAAAATTCATTCAGAGTGAGTAAATGAAACAGTAGGCAAATCACAACATGATTTAGAACTTTGTTAATGGAAAAGTGTAAAATTATTTCCGTATTGCAATGCAACTTGCAAAAATTAATCGATTCATCGTTTCATGAATGAAACAGTACAGCAAAAAAATGTAATCCAGAGTGGAATCATAACATGATTTAGATTTTTGGTATAATGGAAAAGTGTAATATTATTTCCGTATTGCATTGCAACTTGCAAAAATTCATTCAGAGTGAGTAAATGAAACAGTAGGCAAATCACAACATGATTTAGAACTTTGTTAATGGAAAAGTGTAATATTATTTCCGTATTGCAACTTGCAAAAATTCATTCAGAGTGAGTAAATGAAACAGTAGGCAAATCACAACATGATTTAGATTTTTGGTATAATGGAAAAGTGTAATATTATTTCCGTATTGCAATGCAACTTGCAAAAATTCATTCAGAATGAGTGAATGAAACAGTACAGCAAAAAAATGTAATCCAGAGTGGAGTCATAACATGATTTAGATCTTTGTTTAGAACTTTTTCCGTAATTGCAATGCAACTTGCAAAAATTCATCGATTCATCGTTTCATGAATGAAACAGTACAGCAAAAAAATGTAATCCAGAGTGGAATCATAACATGATTTAGATTTTTGGTATAATGGAAAAGTGTAATATTATTTCCGTATTGCAACTTGCAAAAATTCATTCAGAGTGAGTAAATGAAACAGTAGGCAAATCACAACATGATTTAGAACTTTGTTAATGGAAAAGTGTAAAATTATTTCCGTATTGCAATTGCAACTTGCAAAAATTAATCGATTCATCGTTTCATGAATGAAACAGTACAGCAAAAAAATGTAATCCAGAGTGGAATCATAACATGATTTAGATCTTTGGTAATGGAAAAGTGTAATATTATTTCCGTATTGCAATGCAACTTGCAAAAATTCATTCAGAGTGAGTGAATGAAACAGTACAGCAAAAAAATGTAATCCAGTGGGTGAATCACAACATGATTTAGAACTTTGTTAATGGAAAAGTGTAATATTATTTCCGTATTGCAATGCAACTTGCAAAAATTCATTCAGAGTGAGTGAATGAAACAGTACAGCAAAAAAATGTAATCCAGAGTGGAGTCATAACATGATTTAGATCTTTGTTTAGAACTTTTTCCGTAATTGCAATGCAACTTGCAAAAATTCATCGATTCATCGTTTCATGAATGAAACAGTACAGCAAAAAAATGTAATCCAGAGTGGAATCATAACATGATTTAGATTTTTGGTATAATGGAAAAGTGTAATATTATTTCCGTATTGCATTGCAACTTGCAAAAATTCATTCAGAGTGAGTAAATGAAACAGTAGGCAAATCACAACATGATTTAGAACTTTGTTAATGGAAAAGTGTGATATTATTTCCGTATTGCAATGCAACTTGCAAAAATTCATTCAGAGTGAGTGAATGAAACAGTACAGCAAAAAAATGTAATCACAACATGATTTAGAACTTTGTTAATGGAAAAGTGTAATATTATTTCCGTATTGCAATGCAACTTGCAAAAATTCATCGATTCATCGTTTCATGAATGAAACAGTACAGCAAAAAAATGTAATCCAGAGTGGAATCATAACATGATTTAGATTTTTGGTATAATGGAAAAGTGTAATATTATTTCCGTATTGCATTGCAACTTGCAAAAATTCATTCAGAGTGAGTAAATGAAACAGTAGGCAAATCACAACATGATTTAGAACTTTGTTAATGGAAAAGTGTAATATTATTTCCGTATTGCAACTTGCAAAAATTCATTCAGAGTGAGTAAATGAAACAGTAGGCAAATCACAACATGATTTAGAACTTTGTTAATGGAAAAGTGTAAAATTATTTCCGTATTGCAATGCAACTTGCAAAAATTAATCGATTCATCGTTTCATGAATGAAACAGTACAGCAAAAAAATGTAATCCAGAGTGGAATCATAACATGATTTAGATTTTTGGTATAATGGAAAAGTGTAATATTATTTCCGTATTGCATTGCAACTTGCAAAAATTCATTCAGAGTGAGTAAATGAAACAGTAGGCAAATCACAACATGATTTAGAACTTTGTTAATGGAAAAGTGTAATATTATTTCCGTATTGCAACTTGCAAAAATTCATTCAGAGTGAGTAAATGAAACAGTAGGCAAATCACAACATGATTTAGATTTTTGGTATAATGGAAAAGTGTAATATTATTTCCGTATTGCAATGCAACTTGCAAAAATTCATTCAGAATGAGTGAATGAAACAGTACAGCAAAAAAATGTAATCCAGAGTGGAGTCATAACATGATTTAGATCTTTGTTTAGAACTTTTTCCGTAATTGCAATGCAACTTGCAAAAATTCATCGATTCATCGTTTCATGAATGAAACAGTACAGCAAAAAAATGTAATCCAGAGTGGAATCATAACATGATTTAGATTTTTGGTATAATGGAAAAGTGTAATATTATTTCCGTATTGCATTGCAACTTGCAAAAATTCATTCAGAGTGAGTAAATGAAACAGTAGGCAAATCACAACATGATTTAGAACTTTGTTAATGGAAAAGTGTAATATTATTTCCGTATTGCAATGCAACTTGCAAAAATTCATCGATTCATCGTTTCATGAATGAAACAGTACAGCAAAAAAATGTAATCCAGAGTAGAATCATAACATGATTTAGATTTTTGGTATAATGGAAAAGTGTAATATTATTTCCGTATTGCAATGCAACTTGCAAAAATTCATTCAGAGTGAGTGAATGAAACAGTACAGCAAAAAAATGTAATCCAGTGGGTGAATCACAACATGATTTAGAACTTTGTTAATGGAAAAGTGTGATATTATTTCCGTATTGCAATGCAACTTGCAAAAATTCAGCGATTCATCGTTTCATGAATGAAACAGTACAGCAAAAAAATGTAATCCAGAGTGGAGTCATAACATGATTTAGATCTTTGTTTAGAACTTTTTCCGTAATTGCAATGCAACTTGCAAAAATTCATCGATTCATCGTTTCATGAATGAAACAGTACAGCAAAAAAATGTAATCCAGAGTGGAATCATAACATGATTTAGATTTTTGGTATAATGGAAAAGTGTAATATTATTTCCGTATTGCAACTTGCAAAAATTCATTCAGAGTGAGTAAATGAAACAGTAGGCAAATCACAACATGATTTAGAACTTTGTTAATGGAAAAGTGTAAAATTATTTCCGTATTGCAATGCAACTTGCAAAAATTAATCGATTCATCGTTTCATGAATGAAACAGTACAGCAAAAAAATGTAATCCAGAGTGGAATCATAACATGATTTAGATCTTTGGTAATGGAAAAGTGTAATATTATTTCCGTATTGCAATGCAACTTGCAAAAATTCATTCAGAGTGAGTGAATGAAACAGTACAGCAAAAAAATGTAATCCAGTGGGTGAATCACAACATGATTTAGAACTTTGTTAATGGAAAAGTGTAATATTATTTCCGTATTGCAATGCAACTTGCAAAAATACATTCAGAGTGAGTGAATGAAACAGTACAGCAAAAAAATGTAATCCAGAGTGGAGTCATAACATGATTTAGATCTTTGTTTAGAACTTTTTCCGTAATTGCAATGCAACTTGCAAAAATTCATCGATTCATCGTTTCATGAATGAAACAGTACAGCAAAAAAATGTAATCCAGAGTGGAATCATAACATGATTTAGATTTTTGGTATAATGGAAAAGTGTAATATTATTTCCGTATTGCATTGCAACTTGCAAAAATTCATTCAGAGTGAGTAAATGAAACAGTAGGCAAATCACAACATGATTTAGAACTTTGTTAATGGAAAAGTGTAATATTATTTCCGTATTGCAATGCAACTTGCAAAAATTCATTCAGAGTGAGTGAATGAAACAGTACAGCAAAAAAATGTAATCACAACATGATTTAGAACTTTGTTAATGGAAAAGTGTAATATTATTTCCGTATTGCAATGCAACTTGCAAAAATTCATCGATTCATCGTTTCATGAATGAAACAGTACAGCAAAAAAATGTAATCCAGAGTGGAATCATAACATGATTTAGATTTTTGGTATAATGGAAAAGTGTAATATTATTTCCGTATTGCATTGCAACTTGCAAAAATTCATTCAGAGTGAGTAAATGAAACAGTAGGCAAATCACAACATGATTTAGAACTTTGTTAATGGAAAAGTGTAATATTATTTCCGTATTGCAACTTGCAAAAATTCATTCAGAGTGAGTAAATGAAACAGTAGGCAAATCACAACATGATTTAGAACTTTGTTAATGGAAAAGTGTAAAATTATTTCCGTATTGCAATGCAACTTGCAAAAATTAATCGATTCATCGTTTCATGAATGAAACAGTACAGCAAAAAAATGTAATCCAGAGTGGAATCATAACATGATTTAGATTTTTGGTATAATGGAAAAGTGTAATATTATTTCCGTATTGCATTGCAACTTGCAAAAATTCATTCAGAGTGAGTAAATGAAACAGTAGGCAAATCACAACATGATTTAGAACTTTGTTAATGGAAAAGTGTAATATTATTTCCGTATTGCAACTTGCAAAAATTCATTCAGAGTGAGTAAATGAAACAGTAGGCAAATCACAACATGATTTAGATTTTTGGTATAATGGAAAAGTGTAATATTATTTCCGTATTGCAATGCAACTTGCAAAAATTCAGCGATTCATCGTTTCATGAATGAAACAGTACAGCAAAAAAAATGTAATCCAGAGTGGAGTCATAACATGATTTAGATCTTTGTTTAGAACTTTTTCCGTAATTGCAATGCAACTTGCAAAAATTCATCGATTCATCGTTTCATGAATGAAACAGTACAGCAAAAAAATGTAATCCAGAGTGGAATCATAACATGATTTAGATTTTTGGTATAATGGAAAAGTGTAATATTATTTCCGTATTGCAACTTGCAAAAATTCATTCAGAGTGAGTAAATGAAACAGTAGGCAAATCACAACATGATTTAGAACTTTGTTAATGGAAAAGTGTAAAATTATTTCCGTATTGCAATGCAACTTGCAAAAATTCATCGATTCATCGTTTCATGAATGAAACAGTACAGCAAAAAAATGTAATCCAGAGTGGAATCATAACATGATTTAGATTTTTGGTATAATGGAAAAGTGTAATATTATTTCCGTATTGCAACTTGCAAAAATTCATTCAGAGTGAGTAAATGAAACAGTAGGCAAATCACAACATGATTTAGAACTTTGTTAATGGAAAAGTGTAAAATTATTTCCGTATTGCAATGCAACTTGCAAAAATTAATCGATTCATCGTTTCATGAATGAAACAGTACAGCAAAAAAATGTAATCCAGAGTGGAATCATAACATGATTTAGATCTTTGGTAATGGAAAAGTGTAATATTATTTCCGTATTGCAATGCAACTTGCAAAAATTCATTCAGAGTGAGTGAATGAAACAGTACAGCAAAAAAATGTAATCCAGTGGGTGAATCACAACATGATTTAGAACTTTGTTAATGGAAAAGTGTAATATTATTTCCGTATTGCAATGCAACTTGCAAAAATTCATTCAGAGTGAGTGAATGAAACAGTACAGCAAAAAAATGTAATCCAGAGTGGAGTCATAACATGATTTAGATCTTTGTTTAGAACTTTTTCCGTAATTGCAATGCAACTTGCAAAAATTCATCGATTCATCGTTTCATGAATGAAACAGTACAGCAAAAAAATGTAATCCAGAGTGGAATCATAACATGATTTAGATTTTTGGTATAATGGAAAAGTGTAATATTATTTCCGTATTGCATTGCAACTTGCAAAAATTCATTCAGAGTGAGTAAATGAAACAGTAGGCAAATCACAACATGATTTAGAACTTTGTTAATGGAAAAGTGTAATATTATTTCCGTATTGCAATGCAACTTGCAAAAATTCATTCAGAGTGAGTGAATGAAACAGTACAGCAAAAAAATGTAATCACAACATGATTTAGAACTTTGTTAATGGAAAAGTGTAATATTATTTCCGTATTGCAATGCAACTTGCAAAAATTCATCGATTCATCGTTTCATGAATGAAACAGTACAGCAAAAAAATGTAATCCAGAGTGGAATCATAACATGATTTAGATTTTTGGTATAATGGAAAAGTGTAATATTATTTCCGTATTGCATTGCAACTTGCAAAAATTCATTCAGAGTGAGTAAATGAAACAGTAGGCAAATCACAACATGATTTAGAACTTTGTTAATGGAAAAGTGTAATATTATTTCCGTATTGCAACTTGCAAAAATTCATTCAGAGTGAGTAAATGAAACAGTAGGCAAATCACAACATGATTTAGAACTTTGTTAATGGAAAAGTGTAAAATTATTTCCGTATTGCAATGCAACTTGCAAAAATTAATCGATTCATCGTTTCATGAATGAAACAGTACAGCAAAAAAATGTAATCCAGAGTGGAATCATAACATGATTTAGATTTTTGGTATAATGGAAAAGTGTAATATTATTTCCGTATTGCATTGCAACTTGCAAAAATTCATTCAGAGTGAGTAAATGAAACAGTAGGCAAATCACAACATGATTTAGAACTTTGTTAATGGAAAAGTGTAATATTATTTCCGTATTGCAACTTGCAAAAATTCATTCAGAGTGAGTAAATGAAACAGTAGGCAAATCACAACATGATTTAGATTTTTGGTATAATGGAAAAGTGTAATATTATTTCCGTATTGCAATGCAACTTGCAAAAATTCAGCGATTCATCGTTTCATGAATGAAACAGTACAGCAAAAAAAATGTAATCCAGAGTGGAGTCATAACATGATTTAGATCTTTGTTTAGAACTTTTTCCGTAATTGCAATGCAACTTGCAAAAATTCATCGATTCATCGTTTCATGAATGAAACAGTACAGCAAAAAAATGTAATCCAGAGTGGAATCATAACATGATTTAGATTTTTGGTATAATGGAAAAGTGTAATATTATTTCCGTATTGCAACTTGCAAAAATTCATTCAGAGTGAGTAAATGAAACAGTAGGCAAATCACAACATGATTTAGAACTTTGTTAATGGAAAAGTGTAAAATTATTTCCGTATTGCAATGCAACTTGCAAAAATTAATCGATTCATCGTTTCATGAATGAAACAGTACAGCAAAAAAATGTAATCCAGAGTGGAATCATAACATGATTTAGATCTTTGGTAATGGAAAAGTGTAATATTATTTCCGTATTGCAATGCAACTTGCAAAAATTCATTCAGAGTGAGTGAATGAAACAGTACAGCAAAAAAATGTAATCCAGTGGGTGAATCACAACATGATTTAGAACTTTGTTAATGGAAAAGTGTAATATTATTTCCGTATTGCAATGCAACTTGCAAAAATTCATTCAGAGTGAGTGAATGAAACAGTACAGCAAAAAAATGTAATCCAGAGTGGAGTCATAACATGATTTAGATCTTTGTTTAGAACTTTTTCCGTAATTGCAATGCAACTTGCAAAAATTCATCGATTCATCGTTTCATGAATGAAACAGTACAGCAAAAAAATGTAATCCAGAGTGGAATCATAACATGATTTAGATTTTTTGGTATAATGGAAAAGTGTAATATTATTTCCGTATTGCATTGCAACTTGCAAAAATTCATTCAGAGTGAGTAAATGAAACAGTAGGCAAATCACAACATGATTTAGAACTTTGTTAATGGAAAAGTGTAATATTATTTCCGTATTGCAATGCAACTTGCAAAAATTCATTCAGAGTGAGTGAATGAAACAGTACAGCAAAAAAATGTAATCACAACATGATTTAGAACTTTGTTAATGGAAAAGTGTAATATTATTTCCGTATTGCAATGCAACTTGCAAAAATTCATCGATTCATCGTTTCATGAATGAAACAGTACAGCAAAAAAATGTAATCCAGAGTGGAATCATAACATGATTTAGATTTTTGGTATAATGGAAAAGTGTAATATTATTTCCGTATTGCATTGCAACTTGCAAAAATTCATTCAGAGTGAGTAAATGAAACAGTAGGCAAATCACAACATGATTTAGAACTTTGTTAATGGAAAAGTGTAATATTATTTCCGTATTGCAATGCAACTTGCAAAAATTCATTCAGAGTGAGTGAATGAAACAGTACAGCAAAAAAATGTAATCACAACATGATTTAGAACTTTGTTAATGGAAAAGTGTAATATTATTTCCGTATTGCAATGCAACTTGCAAAAATTCATCGATTCATCGTTTCATGAATGAAACAGTACAGCAAAAAAATGTAATCCAGAGTGGAATCATAACATGATTTAGATTTTTGGTATAATGGAAAAGTGTAATATTATTTCCGTATTGCATTGCAACTTGCAAAAATTCATTCAGAGTGAGTAAATGAAACAGTAGGCAAATCACAACATGATTTAGAACTTTGTTAATGGAAAAGTGTAATATTATTTCCGTATTGCAATGCAACTTGCAAAAATTAATCGATTCATCGTTTCATGAATGAAACAGTACAGCAAAAAAATGTAATCCAGAGTGGAATCATAACATGATTTAGATTTTTGGTATAATGGAAAAGTGTAATATTATTTCCGTATTGCAATGCAACTTGCAAAAATTCATTCAGAATGAGTGAATGAAACAGTACAGCAAAAAAATGTAATCCAGAGTGGAGTCATAACATGATTTAGATCTTTGTTTAGAACTTTTTCCGTAATTGCAATGCAACTTGCAAAAATTCATCGATTCATCGTTTCATGAATGAAACAGTACAGCAAAAAAATGTAATCCAGAGTGGAATCATAACATGATTTAGATTTTTGGTATAATGGAAAAGTGTAATATTATTTCCGTATTGCATTGCAACTTGCAAAAATTCATTCAGAGTGAGTAAATGAAACAGTAGGCAAATCACAACATGATTTAGAACTTTGTTAATGGAAAAGTGTAATATTATTTCCGTATTGCAATGCAACTTGCAAAAATTCATCGATTCATCGTTTCATGAATGAAACAGTACAGCAAAAAAATGTAATCCAGAGTAGAATCATAACATGATTTAGATTTTTGGTATAATGGAAAAGTGTAATATTATTTCCGTATTGCAATGCAACTTGCAAAAATTCATTCAGAGTGAGTGAATGAAACAGTACAGCAAAAAAATGTAATCCAGTGGGTGAATCACAACATGATTTAGAACTTTGTTAATGGAAAAGTGTGATATTATTTCCGTATTGCAATGCAACTTGCAAAAATTCAGCGATTCATCGTTTCATGAATGAAACAGTACAGCAAAAAAATGTAATCCAGAGTGGAGTCATAACATGATTTAGATCTTTGTTTAGAACTTTTTCCGTAATTGCAATGCAACTTGCAAAAATTCATCGATTCATCGTTTCATGAATGAAACAGTACAGCAAAAAAATGTAATCCAGAGTGGAATCATAACATGATTTAGATTTTTGGTATAATGGAAAAGTGTAATATTATTTCCGTATTGCATTGCAACTTGCAAAAATTCATTCAGAGTGAGTAAATGAAACAGTAGGCAAATCACAACATGATTTAGAACTTTGTTAATGGAAAAGTGTAATATTATTTCCGTATTGCAATGCAACTTGCAAAAATTCATCGATTCATCGTTTCATGAATGAAACAGTACAGCAAAAAAATGTAATCCAGAGTAGAATCATAACATGATTTAGATTTTTGGTATAATGGAAAAGTGTAATATTATTTCCGTATTGCAATGCAACTTGCAAAAATTCATTCAGAGTGAGTGAATGAAACAGTACAGCAAAAAAATGTAATCCAGTGGGTGAATCACAACATGATTTAGAACTTTGTTAATGGAAAAGTGTGATATTATTTCCGTATTGCAATGCAACTTGCAAAAATTCAGCGATTCATCGTTTCATGAATGAAACAGTACAGCAAAAAAATGTAATCCAGAGTGGAGTCATAACATGATTTAGATCTTTGTTTAGAACTTTTTCCGTAATTGCAATGCAACTTGCAAAAATTCATCGATTCATCGTTTCATGAATGAAACAGTACAGCAAAAAAATGTAATCCAGAGTGGAATCATAACATGATTTAGATTTTTGGTATAATGGAAAAGTGTAATATTATTTCCGTATTGCATTGCAACTTGCAAAAATTCATTCAGAGTGAGTAAATGAAACAGTAGGCAAATCACAACATGATTTAGAACTTTGTTAATGGAAAAGTGTAATATTATTTCCGTATTGCAATGCAACTTGCAAAAATTCATTCAGAGTGAGTGAATGAAACAGTACAGCAAAAAAATGTAATCACAACATGATTTAGAACTTTGTTAATGGAAAAGTGTAATATTATTTCCGTATTGCAATGCAACTTGCAAAAATTCATCGATTCATCATTTCATGAATGAAACAGTACAGCAAAAAAATGTAATCCAGAGTGGAATCATAACATGATTTAGATTTTTGGTATAATGGAAAAGTGTAATATTATTTCCGTATTGCATTGCAACTTGCAAAAATTCATTCAGAGTGAGTAAATGAAACAGTAGGCAAATCACAACATGATTTAGAACTTTGTTAATGGAAAAGTGTAATATTATTTCCGTATTGCAATGCAACTTGCAAAAATTAATCGATTCATCGTTTCATGAATGAAACAGTACAGCAAAAAAATGTAATCCAGAGTGGAATCATAACATGATTTAGATTTTTGGTATAATGGAAAAGTGTAATATTATTTCCGTATTGCAATGCAACTTGCAAAAATTCATTCAGAATGAGTGAATGAAACAGTACAGCAAAAAAATGTAATCCAGAGTGGAGTCATAACATGATTTAGATCTTTGTTTAGAACTTTTTCCGTAATTGCAATGCAACTTGCAAAAATTCATCGATTCATCGTTTCATGAATGAAACAGTACAGCAAAAAAATGTAATCCAGAGTGGAATCATAACATGATTTAGATTTTTGGTATAATGGAAAAGTGTAATATTATTTCCGTATTGCATTGCAACTTGCAAAAATTCATTCAGAGTGAGTAAATGAAACAGTAGGCAAATCACAACATGATTTAGAACTTTGTTAATGGAAAAGTGTAATATTATTTCCGTATTGCAATGCAACTTGCAAAAATTCATCGATTCATCGTTTCATGAATGAAACAGTACAGCAAAAAAATGTAATCCAGAGTAGAATCATAACATGATTTAGATTTTTGGTATAATGGAAAAGTGTAATATTATTTCCGTATTGCAATGCAACTTGCAAAAATTCATTCAGAGTGAGTGAATGAAACAGTACAGCAAAAAAATGTAATCCAGTGGGTGAATCACAACATGATTTAGAACTTTGTTAATGGAAAAGTGTGATATTATTTCCGTATTGCAATGCAACTTGCAAAAATTCAGCGATTCATCGTTTCATGAATGAAACAGTACAGCAAAAAAATGTAATCCAGAGTGGAGTCATAACATGATTTAGATCTTTGTTTAGAACTTTTTCCGTAATTGCAATGCAACTTGCAAAAATTCATCGATTCATCGTTTCATGAATGAAACAGTACAGCAAAAAAATGTAATCCAGAGTAGAATCATAACATGATTTAGATTTTTGGTATAATGGAAAAGTGTAATATTATTTCCGTATTGCAATGCAACTTGCAAAAATTCATTCAGAGTGAGTGAATGAAACAGTACAGCAAAAAAATGTAATCCAGTGGGTGAATCACAACATGATTTAGAACTTTGTTAATGGAAAAGTGTGATATTATTTCCGTATTGCAATGCAACTTGCAAAAATTCAGCGATTCATCGTTTCATGAATGAAACAGTACAGCAAAAAAATGTAATCCAGAGTGGAGTCATAACATGATTTAGATCTTTGTTTAGAACTTTTTCCGTAATTGCAATGCAACTTGCAAAAATTCATCGATTCATCGTTTCATGAATGAAACAGTACAGCAAAAAAATGTAATCCAGAGTGGAATCATAACATGATTTAGATTTTTGGTATAATGGAAAAGTGTAATATTATTTCCGTATTGCATTGCAACTTGCAAAAATTCATTCAGAGTGAGTAAATGAAACAGTAGGCAAATCACAACATGATTTAGAACTTTGTTAATGGAAAAGTGTAATATTATTTCCGTATTGCAATGCAACTTGCAAAAATTCATTCAGAGTGAGTGAATGAAACAGTACAGCAAAAAAATGTAATCACAACATGATTTAGAACTTTGTTAATGGAAAAGTGTAATATTATTTCCGTATTGCAATGCAACTTGCAAAAATTCATTCAGAGTGAGTGAATGAAACAGTACAGCAAAAAAATGTAATCACAACATGATTTAGAACTTTGTTAATGGAAAAGTGTAATATTATTTCCGTATTGCAATGCAACTTGCAAAAATTCATCGATTCATCGTTTCATGAATGAAACAGTACAGCAAAAAAATGTAATCCAGAGTGGAATCATAACATGATTTAGATTTTTGGTATAATGGAAAAGTGTAATATTATTTCCGTATTGCATTGCAACTTGCAAAAATTCATTCAGAGTGAGTAAATGAAACAGTAGGCAAATCACAACATGATTTAGAACTTTGTTAATGGAAAAGTGTAATATTATTTCCGTATTGCAATGCAACTTGCAAAAATTCATTCAGAGTGAGTGAATGAAACAGTACAGCAAAAAAATGTAATCACAACATGATTTAGAACTTTGTTAATGGAAAAGTGTAATATTATTTCCGTATTGCAATGCAACTTGCAAAAATTAATCGATTCATCGTTTCATGAATGAAACAGTACAGCAAAAAAATGTAATCCAGAGTGGAATCATAACATGATTTAGATTTTTGGTATAATGGAAAAGTGTAATATTATTTCCGTATTGCAATGCAACTTGCAAAAATTCATTCAGAGTGAGTGAATGAAACAGTACAGCAAAAAAATGTAATCACAACATGATTTAGAACTTTGTTAATGGAAAAGTGTAATATTATTTCCGTATTGCAATGCAACTTGCAAAAATTCATCGATTCATCGTTTCATGAATGAAACAGTACAGCAAAAAAATGTAATCCAGAGTGGAATCATAACATGATTTAGATTTTTGGTATAATGGAAAAGTGTAATATTATTTCCGTATTGCATTGCAACTTGCAAAAATTCATTCAGAGTGAGTAAATGAAACAGTAGGCAAATCACAACATGATTTAGAACTTTGTTAATGGAAAAGTGTAATATTATTTCCGTATTGCAACTTGCAAAAATTCATTCAGAGTGAGTAAATGAAACAGTAGGCAAATCACAACATGATTTAGAACTTTGTTAATGGAAAAGTGTAAAATTATTTCCGTATTGCAATGCAACTTGCAAAAATTAATCGATTCATCGTTTCATGAATGAAACAGTACAGCAAAAAAATGTAATCCAGAGTGGAATCATAACATGATTTAGATTTTTGGTATAATGGAAAAGTGTAATATTATTTCCGTATTGCATTGCAACTTGCAAAAATTCATTCAGAGTGAGTAAATGAAACAGTAGGCAAATCACAACATGATTTAGAACTTTGTTAATGGAAAAGTGTAATATTATTTCCGTATTGCAACTTGCAAAAATTCATTCAGAGTGAGTAAATGAAACAGTAGGCAAATCACAACATGATTTAGATTTTTGGTATAATGGAAAAGTGTAATATTATTTCCGTATTGCAATGCAACTTGCAAAAATTCAGCGATTCATCGTTTCATGAATGAAACAGTACAGCAAAAAAATGTAATCCAGAGTGGAGTCATAACATGATTTAGATCTTTGTTTAGAACTTTTTCCGTAATAGCAATGCAACTTGCAAAAATTCATCGATTCATCGTTTCATGAATGAAACAGTACAGCAAAAAAATGTAATCCAGAGTGGAATCATAACATGATTTAGATTTTTGGTATAATGGAAAAGTGTAATATTATTTCCGTATTGCAACTTGCAAAAATTCATTCAGAGTGAGTAAATGAAACAGTAGGCAAATCACAACATGATTTAGAACTTTGTTAATGGAAAAGTGTAAAATTATTTCCGTATTGCAATGCAACTTGCAAAAATTAATCGATTCATCGTTTCATGAATGAAACAGTACAGCAAAAAAATGTAATCCAGAGTGGAATCATAACATGATTTAGATCTTTGGTAATGGAAAAGTGTAATATTATTTCCGTATTGCAATGCAACTTGCAAAAATTCATTCAGAGTGAGTGAATGAAACAGTACAGCAAAAAAATGTAATCCAGTGGGTGAATCACAACATGATTTAGAACTTTGTTAATGGAAAAGTGTAATATTATTTCCGTATTGCAATGCAACTTGCAAAAATTCATTCAGAGTGAGTGAATGAAACAGTACAGCAAAAAAATGTAATCCAGAGTGGAGTCATAACATGATTTAGATCTTTGTTTAGAACTTTTTCCGTAATTGCAATGCAACTTGCAAAAATTCATCGATTCATCGTTTCATGAATGAAACAGTACAGCAAAAAAATGTAATCCAGAGTGGAATCATAACATGATTTAGATTTTTTGGTATAATGGAAAAGTGTAATATTATTTCCGTATTGCATTGCAACTTGTAAAAATTCATTCAGAGTGAGTAAATGAAACAGTAGGCAAATCACAACATGATTTAGAACTTTGTTAATGGAAAAGTGTAATATTATTTCCGTATTGCAATGCAACTTGCAAAAATTCATTCAGAGTGAGTGAATGAAACAGTACAGCAAAAAAATGTAATCACAACATGATTTAGAACTTTGTTAATGGAAAAGTGTAATATTATTTCCGTATTGCAATGCAACTTGCAAAAATTCATTCAGAGTGAGTGAATGAAACAGTACAGCAAAAAAATGTAATCACAACATGATTTAGAACTTTGTTAATGGAAAAGTGTAATATTATTTCCGTATTGCAATGCAACTTGCAAAAATTCATCGATTCATCGTTTCATGAATGAAACAGTACAGCAAAAAAATGTAATCCAGAGTGGAATCATAACATGATTTAGATTTTTGGTATAATGGAAAAGTGTAATATTATTTCCGTATTGCATTGCAACTTGCAAAAATTCATTCAGAGTGAGTAAATGAAACAGTAGGCAAATCACAACATGATTTAGAACTTTGTTAATGGAAAAGTGTAATATTATTTCCGTATTGCAATGCAACTTGCAAAAATTCATTCAGAGTGAGTGAATGAAACAGTACAGCAAAAAAATGTAATCACAACATGATTTAGAACTTTGTTAATGGAAAAGTGTAATATTATTTCCGTATTGCAATGCAACTTGCAAAAATTCATTCAGAGTGAGTGAATGAAACAGTACAGCAAAAAAATGTAATCACAACATGATTTAGAACTTTGTTAATGGAAAAGTGTAATATTATTTCCGTATTGCAATGCAACTTGCAAAAATTCATCGATTCATCGTTTCATGAATGAAACAGTACAGCAAAAAAATGTAATCCAGAGTGGAATCATAACATGATTTAGATTTTTGGTATAATGGAAAAGTGTAATATTATTTCCGTATTGCATTGCAACTTGCAAAAATTCATTCAGAGTGAGTAAATGAAACAGTAGGCAAATCACAACATGATTTAGAACTTTGTTAATGGAAAAGTGTAATATTATTTCCGTATTGCAATGCAACTTGCAAAAATTCATTCAGAGTGAGTGAATGAAACAGTACAGCAAAAAAATGTAATCACAACATGATTTAGAACTTTGTTAATGGAAAAGTGTAATATTATTTCCGTATTGCAATGCAACTTGCAAAAATTCATCGATTCATCGTTTCATGAATGAAACAGTACAGCAAAAAAATGTAATCCAGAGTGGAATCATAACATGATTTAGATTTTTGGTATAATGGAAAAGTGTAATATTATTTCCGTATTGCATTGCAACTTGCAAAAATTCATTCAGAGTGAGTAAATGAAACAGTAGGCAAATCACAACATGATTTAGAACTTTGTTAATGGAAAAGTGTAATATTATTTCCGTATTGCAATGCAACTTGCAAAAATTCATTCAGAGTGAGTGAATGAAACAGTACAGCAAAAAAATGTAATCACAACATGATTTAGAACTTTGTTAATGGAAAAGTGTAATATTATTTCCGTATTGCAATGCAACTTGCAAAAATTCATTCAGAGTGAGTGAATGAAACAGTACAGCAAAAAAATGTAATCACAACATGATTTAGAACTTTGTTAATGGAAAAGTGTAATATTATTTCCGTATTGCAATGCAACTTGCAAAAATTCATCGATTCATCGTTTCATGAATGAAACAGTACAGCAAAAAAATGTAATCCAGAGTGGAATCATAACATGATTTAGATTTTTGGTATAATGGAAAAGTGTAATATTATTTCCGTATTGCATTGCAACTTGCAAAAATTCATTCAGAGTGAGTAAATGAAACAGTAGGCAAATCACAACATGATTTAGAACTTTGTTAATGGAAAAGTGTAATATTATTTCCGTATTGCAACTTGCAAAAATTCATTCAGAGTGAGTAAATGAAACAGTAGGCAAATCACAACATGATTTAGATTTTTGGTATAATGGAAAAGTGTAATATTATTTCCGTATTGCAATGCAACTTGCAAAAATTCATTCAGAATGAGTGAATGAAACAGTACAGCAAAAAAATGTAATCCAGAGTGGAGTCATAACATGATTTAGATCTTTGTTTAGAACTTTTTCCGTAATTGCAATGCAACTTGCAAAAATTCATCGATTCATCGTTTCATGAATGAAACAGTACAGCAAAAAAATGTAATCCAGAGTGGAATCATAACATGATTTAGATTTTTGGTATAATGGAAAAGTGTAATATTATTTCCGTATTGCATTGCAACTTGCAAAAATTCATTCAGAGTGAGTAAATGAAACAGTAGGCAAATCACAACATGATTTAGAACTTTGTTAATGGAAAAGTGTAATATTATTTCCGTATTGCAATGCAACTTGCAAAAATTCATCGATTCATCGTTTCATGAATGAAACAGTACAGCAAAAAAATGTAATCCAGAGTAGAATCATAACATGATTTAGATTTTTGGTATAATGGAAAAGTGTAATATTATTTCCGTATTGCAATGCAACTTGCAAAAATTCATTCAGAGTGAGTGAATGAAACAGTACAGCAAAAAAATGTAATCCAGTGGGTGAATCACAACATGATTTAGAACTTTGTTAATGGAAAAGTGTGATATTATTTCCGTATTGCAATGCAACTTGCAAAAATTCAG